>NC_141156.1:46493317-46648969 GCF_053477565.2 Lygodium microphyllum
AAGGGAGAGTACAATGAAGACCTTGATCTTCATGTAGCAGAGTTTATGGTAGCATGTGTGACTAACAATGCCAAAACCCCTGAGCATTGGTTAGCAATATTTCCCGCCACTTTCAAGGGTGCGGAGTTTCAGTGGTATGAGAGACAAGCAGGAGAAACAATTGGCACATGGAATGATCTGAAGTTGGCCTTCCTCACTAAATTCAGGTGTGAAGGTTTTGAAGAGCGGATGTGAAAGGAGTTCATAAACTTAAGTCAGTCCTTTGGAGAAAGAGTAGAAGCTTATGTATCGCGAATGGAATCCATCCTGAAGAGATGGACCAATCATCATTTGGATGAAGGCATCCAGAAAGGAGTATTCCTTAGAGGCCTACAACCAGAGGTACATAAGTTTGTGGAATTAAGGCTACAGTGGAAGGTGCTAGGTTGTATGATGAAGTAGATGTAAGATTGTCAATGACCCCAGGAAAAGGAGTTCTACCTCCTACAATGTCAGGAATGGTGTATCCACCAAATACATCCCTAGGAACTATTCCCTACCCCTACCAAAATAGATGCCTACAATGCCTCAGTACAGTGCAACAACTCCACAATGGCAACAGACAGTGTCCCCCATGATGGCTCCACAACTACCCCAATGGCCTCAGATAGTCCCTCAAATGGTGAATCAACCTTAACAATGGAATCCTACCAACTGGAATCAACAACAACCAATAGTCTAGACATGAGTCCTGAATCAAAACCAGAACAAAGGACCTTGTGCATCAACTTAACCAGTCTGTGTAGTGATAACAGAGACGCCTCAAAACTCTGCTACCAATGTGGCAGGAGGCAAAAGCTTGAATGAATACTTATCTAACCTGGTTGCAAATATCAAGAAGAAACTCATGGATGTGTTGATAGAGCAACTGCAGACTATGAAGGTAAACACTGTCAGTGTGCCTAATCCCACAGGAGTGACGCGAGATGCCCTCAGATCCAATACATGGTGTGGAAAATGCCATCAACTGGGACATTTAGCCATTGAATGTACCCACAAACCTACTATCCTAGGAGCTTTCTGTTCATACTACTTGAGGAAGAACCATACAGAAGATATCTGCTCTCTAAGAGAGATACATGATAGACAGAAGAGAGATGAAGACACAAGGTTCAATTTGCTGGAGTTGAAGATGAAAATCCAAGATATCGGGCCAAAGCCTAGGGAGTTCGGATCTAATTTTGGACCAAGGAGGTTCCCGTCCCAAACCTATAGAGCAAGACAGTGTGGTGGTGGCCAAAGATTAGAAGTTGAATGCTATAGATGCGGAGAAAAGGGGCACATTTTGCCAAATTGTCCAAACCCTAGAAGGTCAATGGACTATAAACCTCTCTGTAGCAGATGTAAAGGAGAAGGCCACACTGCAAAGGACTGTCCTAGTTCAGCCCATGTTAAGGCCAATGCCATTGATAGCTAGCAAAAAGCATAGGAGCCTGCCTCTAATTTGGTGGAGTTGGAAGTTGCCGCTATTAAGCATGCCAAGAAGAAGGAACCACTTGTCCAAAATGAGAATAATCCTCCTGCCAAGACTGTGAAGTTCAATTTGCCGAGACAGAAGGACAGACTAGTACTGAACAAAACCCTGTAGTACAAAGCACTACAGTGCCACAGAAGGTACTAGAGATAGTTTTAGAAACAGAATCAGAGGTCTAGGAGATAGATGGTACAAAAATACCTCCAGACATAGAAGAAGTTTCGATGCTGCTATTGCTAGAAGAAAAAAGAAAGATGAAAATGGGTGTGGCTCCATTTCCTAGCAGGCTGGAGAAGTACGTGGATCCCATCAAAGAATATGACCTAGTAAAAGACCTAGACAATTTTAAACCGAATTTAACATTCTAACAGTTTTGCTGATGTTGTCTCCCAACTCTGCTGAAAGAAGTTCAAAAGTATCTTGACTCAAAGACGTGGGTTATGGATTGCTTCTTCAACAGCAACCAAGACCAATATGGCTCCAGAGCCTATAAAGGAAGTCGATATAGCCAATGCCTTCCTAGATCTTGAAACCCCAGAGATTGGCATATGGATTGAAGGGTGCTTTATTGCAGATGCTGATTGATGGAGACTCATCGGTGAACATAATGACAGATGTGAAAATGAAGGATCTAGGATTGCAAGGAATGCAACCTACATAGTGGCTTATCAGACTGGCAGACCAGAGCAGAATCAAGCCTTTGGGCATTCTTCCATATGTGAAGACAACCCTGGCAGGAAGAGATCATTGGTTGACGTATCTGGTGGTGAAACCAAATTCTTATGGGACCTCATACCCTTTGCTACTGGGGAGACCATGGATTTTTGAAGCGAGAGTGAGGACTCATTGGTTTAAAGGAACCCTGACCCTAGGCAGAAGACCCAACAAAGTAGTATTGAAGTTGTATGGATCACAAAAAGGCAATGGATCCACGTCCATCGAAGTCCTAACTGAATCCTCTAATGAAGTAACAAATGGTACATCAGGAGATGAGGAGGTTGTTAAATAGATCTTTCCCAAGAAAACAGAGGCACAGTCCCTAACAGTGGGCACTGTAAGCCAACTCCCTCAAGATGTAAAGTCCTTGTCAATAGATGAATACCTGAACTAGGAATTACTTCCAAAATTACCTCTGATAGTGAGATAGAGGTATGGATGTATTGCTCTCCCTGCTACATGGCCGAAGCAGAGCTAGAGATAGAGGCAGAAGATGAAATAAAGAACTTGTTCTTCTCTTACAGAGCTCCTACAGAGATAGAGACAGAGACAGAGTTTGAAGAGGATGAAGATGATAATGAGAAAGACGGTTATGAAAGTGAATTGGAAGAATCTATCCCACCTAAAGAGGATACATATGAGGAGGACCTCCCAGAAGCACCAGAAGAAGAAGATCTCATGCTGTGGGAAATAATGGCGATGGTACCATTTGGTCTGGTAAATTGATCCTCTAATATGCAAAATCTTTATAAGAAATGGATTAAAAAGAAGAAGCCTTCTTTCAGCAGTGGCTCTTGCCACCCTCACCCATCCTTCCCAAGAAAAGATGATAATGATGCACCTTTCCAACGATCACCAATCCAACGGTCCCAACAGATATTAGAGGGTCCCTGTTATGTGACATTCTTGGATGCATCATCAGAAGATGAGTCCTTGAGCCAAGAGGCCACTAATTTTGAAACCAAAATCAAAACAGCCCTAATTCCATTTCAACATCTTGAGGAGCAACCCAAAGAAGAAGTTGGTTCTAATGGACACCACTCCCTTGAAGGAGTTGGATCTATATCTAGAAGCAGTCCGTGGGATCTTCATCCGTGAAGCCGAAGGCGAAAGACAATTGACTTTGGTGGATGCAGATGGCTCTGAATGCCACCTAAAGATGGGTAGCAGCTTGCCAGAAGAGGAACTTTCGATTCGACATAACTTATTGAAAGAGATATTGGACGTGTTTGCATGGTCTTATAAAGATCTTAAGGGAATTGATCCCACAATATGTTAGCATTACATTGATCTAGAGCCTAATGCCAAGCCTGTACGGCAATGACAGAGGCGAATGAACCCAAATTACTTTACCTTGGTAAAAGCAGAGCTGTTGAAGCTTCTGGAAGTCGAGTTCATATATTTAGTTGCCAACAGTGAATGCGTCTCACCCATCGTGGTTGTACCCAAGAAGAATGGTAAATTGCGAATATGTGTAGATTTTTGCAAGTTGAATTCAAAGACAAAGAAGGATTACTTTCCTATCCCTTTCACTGACATGGTGGCAGGCCATGAGCTTTACTCCCTCCTGGATGGATTCAGTGGTTATAACCAAGTGCAGATAGCAGAAGAAGATTAGTCTAAGACAACCTTCATAGCAGATTGGGGCACCTATGCCTACAGAGTGATGCCTTTTGGGCTTTGCAATGCCCATGCTACCTTCCAATGAGTCATGATGGCTACATTTCAAAATATCATCTGCACGACTTCATTGAGGTATACTTGGATGATTTCTGTGTTTATAGTTTGATCCTTAAACATTGGGGACATCAAGAGAAATGTTTTGATTGATGCCGGGATTATGGGATCTCCGTCAACCCTGACAAATGCATATTTAGAGTCTCTTCTAGAGTCCTGTTGGGCCACATTGTCTCTGCACAAGGGATAGCAATAGAGCTTGCAAAGATTGAGAAGATTGCAGCCTTGACAACACCAACCAACCTCAAACAGTTGAGGGGATTTCTAGGCCATGTGGGGTACTACAGAAGGTTCATAGCCCATTTTGCAACAAAGGCAGCCCCCCTACATAGGCTTCTAAGGAAGGATGTGGAGTTCATTTGGACATAAGAATGTGATAAAGCCTTCAACACTCTGAAACGGCACATGGTTGAGGCATCCATCCTACAACTTCCTGATTGGATGAAGGAGTTTCATGTGCACACTGATGCATCAATTGAGGGCTTAGGCATAGTCTTATGCCAGAAAGGCTCCTTAAAGTTGGATCAGCCCATCTACTATGCAAGCCAAAAGGTCACTGACAGAGAACATAACTATACAATGTCAAAGCTGGAATGCTTGGCAATGGTGTTTTCCCTAGAGAAGTTTCGCCACTATCTACTGTCAAACTCACTTCAAATTTTATGTGGATCATGAGGCCCTATTCTTCCTGATGAATAAAGCAGATGTGAAGGGAAGAATGATGAGATGGCTCCTTCTATTCCAGGAGTTTGACTTTGAGGTGGTTGATCATCTATTGCGTATGCTGGAGAATGCAAAAGAGGAGCAGGATGATTCGGACCTCCCAGATACATCCTTGTTTCTAGTCAAAACTATCACTCCCTGGTATGCAGACATCGTTGACTTGTTGGCAACCCAACAGTATCTTCCTGGCATTTCTAGCCGAGAAAAGAAGAAGCTTCTATTAGAATCAGCCCTCTACACCCTGTTAGGCGGTGCATTGTATAGGAAAGGTAAAGATGAAGTGCTCAAAAGATGTGTTGCAGGCGATGAGATTGGGATTATTCTAAAGACTTGCCATGACAAGCCATGTGGAGGCCACCCCCTTCCTTAACAAAATCATGGAAGAATTGATAGAACTGTATAAGATTCACCATCGCAAGTCCACCCCCTATTACCCCAAAGCCAACGGCCAAGTTGAAGTCACCAATTGCATCCTCTACTCGATCCTGACAATGACGATTTTTGCACATTCCTGTGATTGGGAAGATCGACTTATAGAGGCCCTCTTGGCATATAGAACCTCCCATAAGGTAGCTAGATGACATACCCCCTTTTAGTTGATATATGGTATAGAAGCCGTTTTTCCTGTTGAACTCGAGCCACCCTCTCTACTCATGTCCATCAATGAATGATTGGGAGATGTCGACAAGTCCTTGCAACGTCGTCTGTTGCACTGATGACATCTGTAGGATGGCCCTACAGTGCATGGAAACCACACAAGCTCGCAGAAAGGTCTATCATGACAGCTTCATCAAGAAGAAGGAGTTCAAGGAAGGTGACTTAGTTCTCGCTTATGATTCCCAATTTGGCAAGTTTCCTAACAAGCATCAACAACGATGGATGGGCCCTTATAAAGTACTTGTCGTCAATCCAAATGGCTTAGCCCAAGTCCAAACAATCGATGCTTCGGATGATTCCTTCCTTATTAATGGCTATCGCCTCTAGAAGTATTACCCCCCTGGGAATCCTGAAAATCACCGTCAATAGCATCATTATTCTTTGCACAATGGTCGAGATGACTTTACCTAATGCTCATGATAATCCTCTTTTGCTGATTCTGATGATATGGTTTTGTCTTGATAGCCCCTTGCAACCACCTTCCCTCTCCCCTTGGCTTCCATTCCGTTTGATACAACAAAGGTAGCATGGATGGATCTGGAACAAGGAGTCCCTGCCATTCACCACTTCAAAGACAATTTAAAAAAATTATAAAATAAAATAAAAATATATTAGTCATAGGAGTAAAGGACTTCAGACCCTGTCATGGTGACCTATTCTTCGAGAAAAGGTGGAAACACCCTTAGGAGTAGGGAAGAATAGAAAAAAGAAAGAAAGAAAGAAAAAAAGGTTATGGGAGAAAATGAAGAAATTCCCTGTCATAGCAGGCCTCGTTCTATGAAAAGGTGGTAAACACCCTTGGGCGGGAAGCTGGCTATGGAAAGGGTGGTAACATCCCATACTTTAGGATAGTTGACTCACCAGCAAAACTTCTTCAGATACATTTTCAAGCCACCTTCCTTGGTGCGCTATCTCTACAACTTCATCAGCTGGTCTGACCCCTTCAACAGGTGATCTCTTTTCCAACCCAATCGAAGCACTAGATGTGTTAGATGCCTCCCTAGGTACGCCTCATCTTCAACACCTTGATGACAATAATAGACAAATCCATCTTCATCGACAACCCCTTGAGTGATGCGAGCTTTCATCCAAATCGGATGGGGATGTGAGTATGGTGTTGCCTGTGTATTGATCAACAAAGCGTGAGAGAGAGGGTGGGTTGAGTGACCAGTCCTTGCCCTTTACATTTAACATAGAGGTGCGATGTGTGAATGGAGTGTTGCATGCACGGGTTGGGCCTCTCAATGCACAACACATGATCTGTTCATGTGCACTGCACTATAATTCTCCTTAGCCTTCCTTCTCGCACTGTATGCCGGCCTAGGGCGGGATGCATAGTTGCACCATCAATTGCGCATAAGGCATAAAACCTCTAGACAAGTGACTGTGAGGATGATGCCAGGAGGCATATTCCACGGTGGATTCCGTGAGGTTTTACGGTGGATTCCGTAAAATTTTATTACCGGGGCTCATACACAAAGTGGAGTCTTTGTGCGAGAAGTCGATGGGGACGCCTATCTTTTTCGGGCATTTTGTTAATTTTATGTGTACATGGGTGATTCCGCAAAATACATATTTAAATTAATAAACATTTATGAGTTTAGAATGCGCACTCGTGATAAAATTAAGGTTAGGATTGATTTCTAACCAATTTATTTATATTTAAAAAGCTTAATCATCGAATTTGATGAACGGCGGCAAGACCATGTTCTGGGCGGCATCAAAACGGCCGCCAACATCCTCAGATATATGAAAATCACGTAGGCTACTTAAAGATTAAAGCTCTTTAATCCTCTAAGTCCTCCAAGTCTTCTAAATCCTGCAAGTCACAAGGTCACTAAAGACTTACTTCAACAACTCTCATAAAGGCAGTTCACACGCAGAAGCACAGAATCAGTTTATTGCTCTCTGGTAGACTGTGTTCACACTTGCAGACTTGCTGAACCAGTTTCAGCAAACGCAGAAGTTCATACACAGTTTCTACGCAACATTATTCTCTTGGACGATGGTTGTGACAACGAATTTTGCATACGTAAAGGACAAAGACCATAGAAGCCAAACAAAATATACAAGCCTTGTAAACCCGCCTTTGAGCTACGCTCATCCCGTTACCCGAACCAACGATGGAGCAAAAGTTGGATTTGATTATGATGTAGCTTGAAGAAGAATGAAGAGCCTGACAAGCTTTGCAAGTTCAATTGGCCAATTTGCAACAATCTACCACCGACCAAGATGGATCACAACCCGAAGATCTTATACGACGTACCATCGATGCAACACTTGAAGCCCAATCCATTCGCAAAGAAACAAAGATAAGTAAAAGAAACTTCAAATTTCGTACTTTCAATGGATCACGAGATGGAAAGATTGTACTTGCTTTTATCAGTCAATTTGATGATTATTCCATGAAGAAATATATGCTGAGAAAGACAAAATTAAATGTGTCACTAACCATTTAGTTGATCGAGCATCTTTATGGTGGACTGTGGTTTACAAGAGCATTGATTGTCCCACTACCTGGGAGACTTTACAAAAGAATTTTTTGCAGAATTTCCTTCCTCCTCAATTCCATGAAAAAGCCATCAAGCAATGGAATCTTCTACAATAAAGAGACCGCGAACCTATTTCCCAATACACTGAATGCTTCTGGAATGCTCTACTGCAACTCCGAATGCTCGAAGATGTACTTGAAGCGACTCACAAATGCAAGTTTATGTCTGGCCTACTTGGACATTTCTATGCTGAAGTCAATATGTTCAAGCCAACAACCCTTGAAGATGCAATTTCCTTGGCCCATGACACTGAAGACAAGATTTGTGGAAGAGACAAGCAACCACAACAATTTCCAACTAATGGTAACTATGGTTCCAAACAATTCAATTCAAATTTTCGAATATTCAATCAAAGTCGTTTTCTTCCATCTTCATTCCGTAAGTCTTGGACACGACCACCTGCCTTGCCATCAAACACCAATCCAAACCCTAAGCCATCTTCACAGTCAAATCTCAACATTCCTAAACTTCCTGCAATTACCAATAATGTATCCAAGGCCAAACCAATAGTTTGTTACAAATGCCATCAACCTGGACATCTAGCAACCAATTGTCAATCGAAAAAGCCACCTGTCCATACCAATTATCTAGGCGCAATAGAAGAAGAAGAACGTGAGGAAATGCCTGACTTTACGGAAGATGATGACAATATTGGTACTACTTCAGATACTTTGCCAGGTATGCCAACTCCTCATGCTTTGTTAACAATGAAATGTTTTGTGCATGGTAAAGAAAAGACTATTTTACATGATGATGGGAGCACACATGACTTTATTTCTGCAAAGTTAGTCAAAGAATTGAATTTACAAACTGCTTCTACACATTATCGCATCAAAGCTGCATTCCTAGGAACGAGATATAATGGAACACAAGAGGTGCACAATTTAGAAATTAAAATTGGTGAATATACTGATCGAAGAAATTTCCTAGTTGTACCTTTGCAGTCTAGTGACATTATCTTAGGAATGCCTTGGCGTCATCAATGCAATCCTGACATAGATTATTCTACGCATTTAATTAAAATTTATTTTCAAGGAAAACAAATCACATTGCATGGTATGCACACCTCCAATGATTTTCCACTGCTTACTCATACTCAAGCTAAACGTGCATTACGTAAAGTAGCAAATCTTATTTAATATGGGTGAATGAAATTCAAGCTAAAGAAAAACAGATGCATCCTAGGCATACACAATTTCTTGCCCAATTTCAAGATTGTTTTGCTGCTGATTTACCACCTGGACTACCACCTTCACATCTTGAAGATCTGAAAATAGATTTAATTCCTGGAACACAACCACCATGTAAAGCACCATATAGACATAACCAAATTGAATAGAAAGAAATTCAAAATCAAGTAGAAGAATTGCTTAACAGAGGATTAATTAGACCTAGTAGTTCTCCATTTGGTGCACCTCTCTTATTAGTAAAGAAGAAGAATAATACTTATCGCATGTGCATTGATTATCGTGCCCTAAATAAAATTACTGTTAAGAATAGATATCCAATTCCTAGGGTAGATGATCTTATGGATAAGCTATAAGGATCTGCCATATTCAGTAAGATAGATCTTAAATCTGGTTATCATCAAGTAACATTGGATAAATCTGATATATTCAAAACTGCATTTAGAACATAATTTGGACACTATGAATTTCTAGTTATGCCTTTTGGTTTAACTAATGCACCAGCCACATTTAGTCGTATGATGAATCGCATATTTTTGAAACATCAGCATTGTGTCATAGTATTCTTTGATGATATATTAGTATTCAGTAAAAATGAGAATGAGCATTATGAATATTTGTCTTTAGTTTTCAAGTTGTTAAAAGACAATCAATTATATGCTAATCCAGAAAAGAGTGAATTCTTCCAAACAGAAATTGAATATCTAGGACATATTGTTTCATCAGAAGGTATTAAAGTTGACCCTAAAAAGATAGAAGCAATTTTAAATTGGCCCATACCCAAAAATGTGCATGAGTTACGTTCTTTTCTAGGTCTTGCTAGTTTTTATAGAAAGTTTGTAAGGAATTTCTCATTCCTTGCATTACCTTTGACAAAACTTTTAAAGAAGGGTATTGTCTATAACTGGTCTGACAATCAACAAAAATCCTTTGATTTATTGAAACATGCTTTAACCCATGCTCCTGTATTACAACTACCTGACTTCAATAGACCATTCTTTTTAGTAGTTACTGACGCTAGTGGATCTGGAATAGGAGCCGTACTTATGCAAGATAATCATCCCATAGCCTACTCTAGCTGTAAACTCAAACCATCTGAACTTAAGTATTCTACCTATGATAAAGAATTGCTAGCCGTAGTATAAGCCTTACGTCAATGGAAACATTATTTAATGGGATCTGAATTTATGATCAAAACTGACCAACAAAGCATTAGACATCTTCTAAGTCAACCACAAATATTTGATCAACACATTAAATGGGCCGCTTTTATTCAAAGTTTTCATCCCCTTATACAATATCAACCAGGAAAAGAAAATGTTGTAGCTGACGCTTTGAGTAGAAGACCGACAATTCATAATATTTTTGTGATATCATTTGATTCCCTTATTCCTATGAAAGATACTTATAATCAGGATCTTATTTTTCAAGCTGATTGGAATAAACTAGTTGCAAATAATTGGATTCCTATTGATTCATTGTTTTACAATAATGGATTCATGTTTTATGAAAAAAGATTATGTGTGACAGTTCCATTTTGATCATTTGTTTTGAATGAAATTCATTGTCCTCCATATCAAGGTCATAGAGGAATTATATCTACTTTGCGTACATTGACTGAAGATTTTTATTGGCCACATATGGACACTGATGTATCTAACTTTGTATCTGAATGTTTAGTTTGTCAACGAGTTAAAAGACACCATGGTAAACAATATGGTTTACTAATGCCATTATCCATTCCATCACGGCCATGGGAACAGATTTCAATGGATTTTATCACTGGTTTACCTAATACTAAAGCTAACCATGATATGATTTGGACTGTTGTAGACAAGCTTAGTAAACAAGCATATTTTATTCCATGCAAGAAAACTTTAACTGCATCTCAAGCTGCTCAAATGTTTTTGAAAATTGTTTTCACTAACCATGGTTTACCAAAAGTTATTATTTCTGATTGTGATTCTAGATTTTGTAATAATTTTTGGATTACTTTGTTTGCTAACTTAGAACAAAGATTGATTTTTCATCTGCATTTCATTCTGAAACAAATGGTCAAACAGAAGCTACTAACAGTACTATTTTAGATCTTTTGCGTGCTTACACCATTTCAAACCACACACATGGAATACACATCTACATTTACTTCAGTTTGCATATAATAATACACCACATACAGCTACAAAGAAAGCACCATTTGAAGTTATTTATGGATATAGATTGTCTACACCTGTTGCATCATTATCAAATAAAATTCAAACTACTGATGATATTGCTAACATGCATGCTACTATTTTTGATGAAGTTAAAGATATGATTGCCAAAACCCAGCAATCATATAAATAAGAAAAGACAGGCTATGAATTTTAAAGTTGATGATTATGTTTGGTTATGAATAGAAAAACGAAGATTACAAAGTGTAGATAAACACCCAGTAGTGAAATTAGCACCTAGATTTTATGGACCATTCAAGATCATACACAAAATCAATGACAATGCATTTAAACTAGAACTACCACAACATTGGAAAATCCACAACACCTTCCATATCAGTTTATTACGACCTTTTAGAGGCCAATTACCTGTATACCCTATCTATGAAAACCCTCCTTTGCTAGATGATGAAACTGAAATCCTTGAGCCTGAAACTATTATAGATATTGACTTTATGACCACTAGAACTAGCCGTAGATATTCTAGATATTTGGTCAAGTTTAAAAACCATCCTGTTGAAGAGGCTCAATGGATGCACGCTAGAGACTTAAATGCTTTTCCCACTCTGTTAGCTCCACATTGAGCTAATAGCAATGAGGACAATTGCTATCCCACCCCGGGGGTATGATGCCAGGAGGCATATTCTACGGTGGATTCCATGCCATGGTGGATTCCGTGCCACGGTGGATTCTGTGAGGTTTTGTGGTGGATTTTGTAAAATTTTATTACCGGGGCTCATACACAAAGTGGATTCTTTGTGCGAGAAGTCGATGGGGACGCCTATCCTTTTCGGGCATTTTGTTAATTTTATGTGTACATGGGTGATTCCATAGCGGGTGATTCCGCAAAATACATATTTAAATCAATAAAAATTTATGAGTTTAGAGTGCGCACTCGTGATAAAATTAAGGTTAGGATTGATTTCTAACCAATTTATTTATGTAGCTGAAGACTGCTAGGTATTCACTTTTGTCAGTTTAATTGTATTATTTTTCTAACAATTGTGAATGCTTCAGTTGATGTGTAGAGCAAGCAGCGGTGGTAGTGGAAAGCATTGGAGGATAGCATGTATTCAAATTATTGTCAATATTTTGATGGGCGCATATCTTAGGCATGTCGCCTATATTTTGTCGCGCTTATTTATCAAAGCGCTTGATATTTATTTATTATTTTTGTATGCGCATGGGCGCACGATTTAAATACTTGTATTGGACATTGCATTTGGGTACCGCTTGACTTCTTGGGTGCCCATTAACTTTAATTCTTTATTGGCACAAAAGCAAACTCAAAAGCTAAAGCGTGCTATTTTGTAATTTGGGCTATTATTTGAGCTTGAAGATGAATAATATATGAAATACATGCTTTGTGGAGCGCTCACATAAGGCATGGGGGGAGATTGCACCCAATTGGTCTCTTGTTCATGTCATGCAAGCTTTCTACATTGATTTGTGTGCAAAAAGTAGAGTTCTTTTGTTCCTGGGGACCTTCTGACGCTCACTACACACGCATACGATGACCGATCTGTGCACCAGAGGATAACATTAATGGGTTTTAGGAACGGGCTGTCCTCCTGTATCTATTAGCAGAGTGTGAGACAGAGGGGGGTTGAGAGTGACTGGTGTTTCCTAAATCAATTATTAAGAGGTAAGGATTGAGAGACGTTATGAAAATTGGAGTCATGTACGTTATCCTCTTTTGTGTACTGTGCTATTAGGATCCCTGGCCTTCCTACTTGCACCTATGCCAGATGGGGTTGAACGCACTAATGCACTATTAACTGTGCACCTTGGCATACTCCCTCTTGTACCATCCCCCTTGTCGATCCTAACCCAGTGTGAGATTTGGGTTTTCATCATGATTCACTCGCGAGATGTTAGTAATGGGACAAGTGACTGTTCTTTCATTCCATTTGAGTGACTGTGAGCTGAGTGCAATATTCTTCGCCATTGACAGTTTCCCAAGTTTCCCTCAACAAAGCTGCCTCCCTAGGTATTGCTACTGCATGGTCCCTACCCCGTTGGATGTGTATATGCTACAAAGACACCTTGGTCTCTCCTGCATTTGATTGCGACACAATATGCAACATCGACACTCAACCTCGATTCTCTCCAACATTGGCCAAGTTTTCTAACCCTATACCTTTTGTTTATTAGTGACGGTTAGGACTTAAGTGTGGGGATGTCAGTAGTTGGTTTGATGTGTGGTCCTAGGTCCCTGATGTTCGATTTACCCTTTCCATTAAGGCTTTAAGTGTATGGACATGTCCCTGCGTATCTATGATGCATAACCCCTTGCATATGCCTCAATTTGATCATGCATCTATGCCATGACTTGCTTTTACCCTAATGGGTCCCTTCCCCACCCACCAATTCACTTTCACCCCACTCTTGAGGCCGTTCCTTCTCTCTTTCACTTTATTCTTTGTTTTGAAGTTTTTTAATGTGAATGCACTCTACATTCACCGGACCCCAAATCCCACCTTACAGGCCTGTTCCTCCCTTTGCACTGACCATTTTTCCTTTTTACCAACCCTTGTTCTGCCAGATGGTTCTTGAGTTATTAATTTTTGAACCATTTTCCGATAATTAGATGTGTTTCTATGTGAATGCATCCTTTTTGCTTTGGACCAACAATCTGACATGACAATACTTCCCTACATATTTCCCTTGAAAATTTTCCTTTTTATCGCCCGTCATTCTGATGCACGGCTCATCGATTATTCATTTTTGCGTGTTTTCGTGTCTTTTTCGTAAGTATTTTCGTCATTTTTCCATGTGACCCTCCTCTATTATCCTCAGAATTCAATTATGAGTACATAGCCTTGACTGGCCCCTCTTCTTGTCCATTTCTCCTTTTTTCACCACCCTATTACGGCTTACAATTTTTTCGTTATTAATTTTTATAGGTGTTTTTGAGCTTCATTTTATTGTTTTTCACATGTGAATGCCTCTTAACCTAATTGGAATTGAGTACTAATGTGCCTGACTTAATGATCATCTATGTCCATACATTTCTCATTTTGATTGCCCTCCATTCTGGTGGATGGATCATTAATTATTAATTTTCAAATCTCTTTTCGGGTTTGATTTTTGGGTTTTTCCCATGTGACATCATCTTCTCTTGTTCGGACTTGTGTTCTGCAATGCTCGGATTCTTGGACACCTTCTTTGGCACATTTCTCCTTCTTCCCATACTTTGTTTCAACGAATGGATTCTCGGATATTAATTTCCATATGTATTTTCAGGGTAGATTTTTACCTTTTTCCCATGTGAATGCCCTGCATTCTCCCTGGACCCCATTTTTCCATTGTCTTCCCCTGCCTTCCGACACATTTTTTGTTTTTGCGACATTTCATTCCAATGCACGGTTTGGGTTTTATTAAATTTTTCGTGTTTTTATGTGTGTACGCACCTCTTATGTTGTGCTTGAACATCCACGTTTTTTAATTTACCCGTCCTCTAATGCATCTGTTGCATTGTTCGCCCCCGTGACGGTGTCCCAACCCGTCTATGGATCTTGCCACTATAAATTTTTTTACCCCCGCCCCGCGTTTATGCACGGGACAAGGGGGGTTACCTTGTTTTTAAAAAAAACTTTTTATTATCTTTTATTTATTTTATTTTTTTTCTTTTCAATTCACAAAAAAAATCGTAATTCCCCCCTTCCCCGATGGTTCCATCCTCCCCTCTCTCCTTCCTCCCTCTTCTCTCTCCTCTTTTTTCTCTCTCTTTCTTTCTTCTCTCTCCCTCTCTCTCTCCCCTCTCTCCATGCTTCTGCTCTCCCTCTCTCTTTCTTGGTGCTGCTTCTTCTACTACTACTACTACTTCTTCTTCTTCTTCTTCTTCTTCTTCTTCTTCTTCTTCCCCCTCCTTTTCCTCTTTCTCCCGCTACCACCGTCAGTATGTTGCCACCGCCAGCTTCGCTATCGCTGCTGCCTCCTTGGCCCTCTTCTCCCCCTTCCACCCCTCTCCTAACCCCAATTCCCACCCTTCCCACTACACTCCCCACACCCCCCTACTAAGCCCCCCCTTCCCCCCCATAACACCCACCATCTCCACACCCCCCTCTTCCTTAGCCCCTTTTTCACCACCCTCATTCCCCGTCCTCGACGAGGCAGTTGTGGGAGTTCGCAAGGTTGTGCACATGTGTGGGCATTGTTGCTCAAGTTCGGGCATTGCTCGTGGGCTATTTCGTTGGTATTTACACGCGAGGACGTGCGTCGCACTTGTTCGTAGGCGTGCGAGGTCGTTGTTGTTCACACATGCGTACTCGGGTATTCATATTTTTTAAATCTCAAAAATCCCTTCAAAATCATTAAATCCAAAAAAAAATTTAAAATTCAAAAAATCATAAAGATATTCAAAAACATTACAAAAAATTTGATGAAAACCTTTTTCCACATTTTGCAAATTTTTTCTCATGAAAAATGCCATTAAATAATTTCTGAAAAAAAGATCGAAATTATTCACAAAATTATGAAAATTCATAAAAATTATATAAAAATATAAAAATCAAAAAAATATTTCAAAAAAAAAAAACTTTCACATTTTAGACAAATTTTTTGAATGGAAAATATCAACATATTTTTTGGGCCATAATTCTTTCATGAAAAAATCTTATAAAAATGTAATTATAATTTAAAATCCTTTGAAAATTAAAAAAAAGATCAATTTTTTTAAAAAAATATGAAACAAAATGGCTTTCAACCTTGGTGTTGGAAAAAATCGGTTTCTTGGTTTTTTTAAAACAAAAAACAAAAACAAATCAAACACAAAAAAACAACCATTCCATCATACTTTTCCAAATTCTTTCCATTTAATGTTAAAAAAAAACAACAAAACATCTCCATACTATACTGTCATAGTATGAGAAAAAAAACCACAAATCAAAATAAATAAAAACACACAAAGCAAAATCCACTACGAGGATACGGAGGCATAGCGACGGCACTTTTTGACGCAAAATAGCGGCGTTGCTATTTGCGACGCAAATAGTGATGGTGCTTAGACGAAAAAATGCGGGCCAAAACCCGAGCACGTTATTTTGCTCGAACGAACGAAAGAGAGAGAGCGAACTCCATCTTGCATTTGAGAGGGAGAGGGAGAGAAAGAGAGAAAGAGGGAGAAGGAAAGCTTCTCATCGTCGGTGCTGCCATTGCGAAGAAGAGGAGGAAGTGTATGGAGGGCGAAGAGGAGCCGCCGAATCCATCCTCGGGCCTTTGCGGTGAGTGCATTGTTCCTTGTTGCTTTGTTTTTTTTTTCTCATTTTCTTTTACTTGTTTTTGTTAAAAATCATGTGTATTGAGAGAAAAAGAGAGGAAATGAGAGAGGGAGAGGAAGAGAGAAAAGGAAAGAAGGAACGAGAGAGAGAGGGAGAAAACATTAAACATAATAGGGAAAGAGAGAAAGAGAGGGAGAGGGAGGAAGGGAGGGAGAGAGAGAGGGAGGGAGAGGTTGTTGTTATTGTTGTTGTTGTTTTATTTCTTCTTTTCTTTTTTTCTTGTTTGTTGTTGTTGTGGTAGTGGTAGTGGTAGTGGTAGTGGTAGTGGTAGTGGTAGCGGTAGCGGTAGTTGTTGTTGTTTAATTTCTTATTTTCTTGTTTGTTGTTGTCGTGGTAGTGGTAGTGGTAGTGGTAGTGGTAGTGGTAGTGGTAGTGGTAGTTGTTTAATTTCTTCTTTTCTTATTTGTTGTTGTTGTGGTAGTTGTAGTCGTGGTCGTAGTCGTGATTGTAGTACTAGTACTAGTAGTAGTAATAGTAGTTTTCTTGTTTGTAGTAGTAGTGATAGTTTTTTTTTCTTTTCTTGTTTATTGTTGTTTAGTTTTCTTGTTTGTTGTTGTTGTAGTATTAGTAGTAGTAGTAGTAGTTTTTTCTTCTTTTCTTGTTTGTTGTTATTGTAGTAGTAGTAGTAGTAGTTGTTGTTGTTTTTTTGGAGACCCAAGAGGAATACCAAGGAAAAAGGATTCTACTGCAAGAAAATCTATGTCGTAACATCAACAAGCTTTTATTTCATTCTTTTGATGACCAAAACAAAGAGAACATCAAATCTTCATGTAGCATCATAGTAGATATCTCCCGCGGATTTGATAGAATCAACCATAATCTTCAACTTCTTCATAAAATCCATCAATAGAACAAGGAACATAAAAGAATACACCATTTTTGAATGGAAATCAATCACATAGTATTCATCTTCAATGTCTTCATAGTTCTCTCTCTCAATCTCTCATATACAAATACACTGTTTTGATAGAATTGGCTATCTCTGGCTCTCTCTCTCTCTCTCTCTCTCAATAGTACATCATCTCCTCACTACAATGCTCAATAATGACTCTCAATAATCCTTCTTAGGTCGTGGATGCGCCTCCCAAGAGGTATGTCTGATGCGAAGAGGCACCAGAGCCACTACAGTGTCTCTTCATAGCTCACTACTATCTCTATCACTTCAGTCTGCTCTTCGTCTTCAGTAGCTGCTTCTTCCATTTGTTTTAGCTCTTTTGAACTTAGATTTATCCTTTCCAAAAATTAGAAAACTTTTTCAAAGTCACACATACATTCTACAGAACACTTACAGAAGATTTACAGAACAGAACATAACAGAACAGGAACAAAGGAGAGACAGAGCAGAGACAGAGGCTCTACAGAAGGTTTACAAAGGGTTAAAGAAGGTTATCAGAGAACAACATATCCTCATAACTCATACTAAAACCATTTCAAACTATCAAAAACTATTCAATAAGCTTTCAAAATATTTCAACCTTCATCAATCATCAATCCATGCTTCATACAAAAGAAAATTAGAACAAAACATAAGCTATATAGAAGGTATCAGAACCTATTAGAACTTCACAGAGCCTCATATTTCTACTAAAAATCATCATGAACTTTCAAAACATAATCAATATCATCCAAAACACTCTCAAACACTTCCATTAACAACCATACATCACTCAAAATCCATAAAAAATCAACCATTCAGACCTCAAAAACAACAAAAATCAGTCAAAAATTCAGTCTTTTTCCACTCTCAATATTTTTCTTCTTTTCTTGTTTATTGTAGTGGTAGTGGTTTGTTGTTGTGGTAATCATAGTCGTAGTTGTAGTTGTCGTAGTCATCATATTTGTAGTGGTAGTGGTAGTAGTTTGTTGTTGTGGTAGTAGTAGTTTTTTTTTTTCTTTTCTTGTTTATTGTTGTTTAGTTTTCTTGTTTGTTGTTGTTGTTGTTGTAGTAGTAGTAGTTTTTTCTTCTTTTCTTGTTTGTATTTGTATTTGTAGTAGTAGTAATAGTAGTAGTAGTTGTTGTTTTTTCTTCTTTTCTTGTTTATTATAGTGGTAGTGGTAGAGAGAGAGATGTTTTGTTAAAGGAAATTGGTAGTAGAGAGAGAGAGATGTTTTGTTAAAGGAAATGAGAGAGGGAGAGGAAGAGAAAAAGAAAGAAGGAATGAAAGAGAGAATAAACATACAACATAATAAAGAAAGAGAAAAAGAGAGAGAGATGGAAGGAGAGAAGAGAATGAATGGATAAAAAACAAAGAGAGAGTGGTGGCGAGGTTCGGTGAGGTTTGGTGCAATACCATGAGACGGAAAACACTCTGACATACGTTAATTTGTGGGTGGATGGAGACTTTACACACGTTAATTTTGTTGAGTTACAAGAGAAGAAATCCCTTCTCAAATAATTTAAGAAAGAAAAAAAGAATGATAACAAAAACAAAATGTTTGTTGTAACGCAGACCAAATGAAAAACGATGAAGGTTGTGATGTTCAAGATCGTGAGGCGTATCTTAATCAGCGTGTCCCATGTCCTTGCTCTCAATGTAAGCTGGCAATTAGATGAAAACATCAATTGTCTATAGAACACGCACGGCGCTTCGGCGAGTTTCAATATGAGATCATTAATTAGGCGATCTCAGATTTTGAGTAAACGGTAAGAAAAGTGTATATCAATCATGCATTGTATTCGCAAGCTAATTGAATACCATATATAAAAACATTGGGTGTGGCTGGCAAATTTTCTATCCAGGGAGGTGACGTCTCGTTCCAAGGAAGAGTGCACCCTTTGCGGCTAGTTAGAAGAGTTTGTGGGCGTACGATGGATGGAGTGCCTGATCCAATCCACCATTTGGAAGGTACTACCCAATCTATACCGTCAATACCAGAGGAGACAGGCAGCCTTCCACACTTATCTATAATCTTGGAGCCTGAGATGGAGGCAATGATTGATGCATTGATGCCCATGGATGTCGAGACTTTTGATCCGCTTAGAGAGGAAGCATCCATACCATTATATGATGGGTGCCGAGTATCTTACCTGAAGACACTGCTTGCACTCCTAAGTGTGCAAGCAAAATACGGGTGGAGCGATGTGAGTGTGACCGAGTTGTTCAGGTACCTTGTACCTACGCTTCGTTAATTTCTTTTCGGCACTATCATTAAAAACATTTGTGCTTTTTATAGGTATTTTATGATTTTTTTTCAGGTTACTGAAGTATCATATATTACTACTTGCAAATACCATGCCTGAGTCTCGTGATGATGCGCGACATGTTTTACGAAAGCTTGGTATGGACTACAACAGTATCCATGCATGTATCAACGATTGCATACTTTTTCGAGGAGAATACGAGACTATGGAGACATGTTCAAAGTGTGGTGCTCACATGTATCGACAGGACTTGCAAGGGCAAACCATCTCTCAAAAAGTTCTTAGACACTTTCCGCTTATCCCCTGCATAAACCACATGCTTCGTACGTCCGGCATGGCGAACTTGACAACGTGGCGTGCACAGAATAGGTCCACAGATGGAGTTCAATGAATATCAGCGGATTCACGCGCATGAAGCCACATTGACTTTACTTTCCCGGGCTTTGCACGAGAGCCAAGGAATCTTCGGCTCGGTCTTGCTATGGATGGTGTGAACCCATTCGGTCTACGCTCAACTTCTTATAGTGTGTGGCCTATAGTCATTGTCAACTACAATATCCCTCCATGGCTTTCTACGAAGAAAGGACATCTTATCTTTAGCTTGCTCGTTCCCGATCGCTACAAAGTCAAAAATATGGACGTGTATCTTCATCCATTAGTCGATGAGCTTAAGATTTTGTGGAAGGAAGGGGTCACCGTTGTGCAAGATATGAGCAAGCGCGATGGTTGACCGTCCGCCAATATTCGAGCCATTCTCATGTGGACCATGCATGACTTTCTGGGATTCGGAGAGTGCTCAGGTAAGTAGGCTTCCCACCGGCCTTGAGACTTGATATGCAGAGAGGCACGGTCTCACTACATTGATCGACCGATTGTATGGACGCGGCGGCCCTGTAAGTCACTCATCTTTCTTGTTCGTAGTTACTAAGTTTAATTAGAATGCATAATTGTATGGTGGACTGATGTGTAGTTGTTTCTTTTTTTACAAAGTCCGTTCGATGCTCCTTTGCGACGGGATGAGGTTTCGGATGGCGAGGATCTATAGCTCGCCCTTGGATCCTTGGAGCTCACACACCCTTCTTTTTTGGTCATGTGAGATGTGTTTTTCTATGTAGTAGTAGTATCTTGCCATGATTGTATCGGTCGCTTTCATTATGTGGTCATGTATTTATTTCATGTATTAGTGTTATGATTTAAGTACACTTTGCCTTTATTTATACGAGCATTGTACACATTACTGAAACTATTTTGTATGGCCCAAATAAAGCACATAGTGCTAGCTGCCCTGCCACAAATTTTTTTTTCCCCTGTTGCGGTCGCTATTAGCGTCACAAATTTACTACTCGCATCACCATTAGCGTCGCAAAATGCGACTGTTCTATGGCATCGCCAATAACAATGTTTTTTGTGATGAAGGGGAAAAATTTCTTTATGAACATTTTCGTCACTTTTAACGTCGGTATAAGGCCTATATCTTGTAGTGATCTAAACCACAACAAACTAAAATGTTGCTCATATATATTTTTATCACACTCCACATTCCACATCATTGACAAGAAAAAAAAGTACAAAACAAACTCTCCCTTAATTGATTAACTTTGTCTCCTTCACATCCATTATTTATTTATTTTGGTCATGCGTATCTTTTTTTTTGTTTGATCAAGGTGTTAGTTGGTTTTCGTTTTTTTGTATGGTAGGACAACTATTGTTAGTCGATCTTTTGTCAATTTTTTGTGGATTTTCGTGGATTGCGCATTCCATCTTTGAGGATGTGGTATCAGACTTTGCAAACAGACCCACACATCACCACGTTTTTTCTCTTTTTTTCTCTCTCACGTTGCACCATAACACACATTTAATTTTAATAACAATCTAATAATCATTGCACCCACCAAATGAACACATTGCACATCATAAATTGTAATTAAAATAAACTAGGCATTAATTGTAAAAGGAACCTCGTTGTTGCACGTGCACCTTTGCACTATAACCCACTTAATTTTTGTCAATTAAAAACCATTCACAAGTGCACCGCATACGTGTTACAGACACATTTAAATTGTAACTAAAATGAATCCCCTCGAAGTCATGTATACATGCACTCAAGTGCCACACATCATATAATTGTAAAAATGAATTGCATTAGTAGAGACCCAGTCAAGTTAAGTTGTGTCCAGTTTGAGAGGGGCTAGGCTACGTTTTCAACTCACCATGCATTAACAGATTAAATTAACAATGAACTGTGCTTAATTGATTATCTAAAAAAAATGAGCAGTTAGTTTCACCCACCCACTTCACCGCACCGTAGGACGCTGAACGTTACTTATGTGAGATTTGGGATTATTAGTCCGATTAGTGTTCTTTATATTTTTGGTTAGAGTTTTTAGTTTAATCATGAATTTTTGAGTCTGTGTTTGGGTTACGGTGTGTGTGATACTTTTGTTTTCTATTACATGCTTGTCTAGGGGGATCATGGTGCTTGATTGTTATGCATATCACAAAGCTTTCGATCGCATATGTGCATAGGTCATATTAAATTTTTTTCATAGGATGTGGTTTACTTGGGATGGTTTGGTCCAGTCCAGTCAGTCTTGTCATAAATCTTGTCATAAATCTTTCTCCTGTCTATGGTCTTAATGGTGGTTTTTTTTGTGGGTTTTGCAGGTTTTCTCTTTTTATTCCTGGTTTTGTGTATGTGTGGGTTTTTGATATAGTCTGAATGGGACCTTCTTCTACCCCTTCGATTTTGGTATAGCATGTTCCCCTCGCAGTCCATGATTATTCCCTCCTTTTAGAGGTAGATTGCATCCAACATGCAGGCCTCCAACCATTTGTTTCCCTCACATTGCCGCCTGTGGATGAGAAGCTTTGTTACTCATTCTTGTCTTCTTATAAAAACTAGTCTGGTCTGGTTTATAATTGCACCTTCTGTTTATCTACAACTAATATCAATGAAGCACTGTGCTTGCCCATTTCTACTTCATTTGTGCCTAGCGGTAGCCTATTACTTACTACGGAAGAGATTGTCATGCTCTTGAAGAAGGAAACTTCTATCCCCTTGCTTCTCAACTAGCTTATTAATAGTTCAGGGGTATTTGTTGCCCATATCTCTTCTCCCGTATGGAAGCAGCTATGAACTATTCACAACTTCTGTGAAGATTCTAGAGGGTGCTAAGTTTAATTGGGTAGGATTTCTACTATCCAAAATGGATCAACATTTTCAGTGAGTACGGAAGGGTCAACTCAGTAATGTCTCTTATGGTACTTTCTTATAGTGCATTATCACTTTTGCACCTCCTCCTGGTGGTGTACCGGTGTGCCTGATCTTGCTCCTTTGCTGATGTAGCCTCCACCTTTAGTACCTTCACCTTTGTCCATGCAACCTAATTAAGAAGATGAAGAGTCCCCTGTTGTTTTTTTTCAACAGAAACGCCTTCGTACGAAGGGTCCTTCCAGTCCTCTTGTACTAGATTCCCTTGTACAAGCATTTGCTCCCGCTGTTTCTGGCAGTGTCCTTCCTTCATTCCTCTCCTGTACCAATTTATTTGCAGCACAAAGGGAAGGACAGCTAGATTCGCAGATCCCTTCATCTTTACAAACCATATTATCTGGACCCATGCATCCCCAGATGGTCTCAAGTATCCAATCTACTTTGGAAACCTCCCTCACTTCTTGTCTTCAGAAACTGTACATAAGTGTTTACACTTCCATGCAAGAGAAGGTGGATTCCCTAACCAATCAGTTGAGTAAGGCACTGGAGAATTCGTCTTTAGAAAGGGCTACACTTAGTGATATCCATAAACAAATGACTATTGCCACATCCTTAATGGATTCATAGAAGGCAACCATTCATGAGCTGGAATCTAAGATCGTTAAATTGGGGGAGGAGAATGCATCTTTGATGATTGAGAAAAAATCTGCCCTTGAGGAAATGGTCACTTTGGCTAGTAAACTTGGTACTAGTGAGGGTCAATGTTGCAGCACTCTTAGGAAACTGTAGAGTCCCAAAAGAAACTTATTGAAGAACTTCACCAAAAGGTGAATATTCTTTCTGTTCCTCCTCTAGCTCTTGTATCTTCTGTTTTGTCTTTCAAAGAGGAGCTTGATCAATTGCAACATAAAGCTAAACTATGTGATGGGTTTTCTTCTAAAGTGGACAGCAGCGTATGGATTGCATGCAACATGATTTTATCAGTTATACTAAATTGACGTCTCCTCCTCTATCCTTTTTGATCAAATATAATCAGCAAAAGGTTTCCTTCTATATTTCTTTGGTGAAATCTATGGTCTACAAACTTACTGAGAGCTGTATTTGATAGATTTGTAGATGAGCTGGTTTCCCATGAGGTCTAGTTGTTAACTTTCATGTATCTTACATGCATTTGCAAATCCCTGATGAGGAGGACTTGAATGTTTATGTGGGGGATGTGATCTTGCAAGATGTCATGTATGTGCATTCAGTTGAGCTTCTATTAGCGGAGAGTTTGAAGACTTATCATGAGAAGACGTCTTGGTGTAGAGGGCATGCTTGGCACCCACCTTTGGAGGCTAATGCTTTGGAACCTCATCGTCTTAGGAGTGTATTTCTTAAATGTGATATCCAGCCATTACAAACCCAGTTGTTAAGATTTATTGCTGATCATTCATTATTTACTGAGTCATTTTTCCAGGATTTTAATTTTTGTTGTTCTGTTTATCCGTTGGATCCTGCTAAACTTCTTTCTTATTCTCTTATGGCATATCATTTCCCTTTTTATGTTTCCCTTCTTTCCTCCAGTCGTGATACCATTATGCTTTTATCTTTTACCCCTTTTGGATTTCCTCATATCCCTGTGTTTACCATTTGTCCTTTTATTGCCGATCCCACATTATCTCCTACCTCTTTTGAACCTCCACCTATTGCTCCTCCTATTCCTTCTGTTTTCTCAGTAGATTCCCTTCGAACCTTTTTGTTGAATTATCCATCTTTTCCATCTTCCTTATCACTTCATTTACCCTCATTCTATGATTTATCTTATCCCCCTTTACAATGTTCTCCTCTTATTCCATTACCCTCTTGCTCCGATTATATTAACCTTCCTTCTCAGTCAGTGCTGGATACTCCTGGATATGACAATGACATACTCCGTTGAAGACAATGGATGCTGCATGATTATGTGACAAGGCTGGTATTTAATTGGCCTCTTATTCTAGCATCCTGGGATACGTTTGTAGCATGTTCAAACTCTTATCATCATTTTGCCAGAGTGCATGTTACTTTTGAGTATATGACTATCCATCTTGCAGCTCATTTTTGTTGGTATCTTTCTTTCATGCATCATCAGTCAAACCTGAATACTCGAAAGAGTATCCCCCCATTGACCTTCAATCCAAATGTAGATGTGACTGTTGCTCAAATGTTTGTAATGTGCTACTTTGCATAGGCCTTCTCTACCAGGTTCATTATCTTACTGGAAAGAATGTGTTGTTTTTATAATTCCTCCAAAATGTGCCTCAGCATTTTGTTGATGAGAATAAAGCTCTAGAGTGCCTCAAGCTTAGTATGCAGTTTAAGAAGAGATACCTTCATCCTACTTAGCAGTGGATCTTTTCATGATTGTATCATCTTTTTCTTAATGGAAACTTCTTGTTGCTCTCCAATTTTTGGGGATCCATGCCATTCAGACTAATTTGTATATGGGTATTTTTTGTGTTGGGTGATGTGTTTTTTTTTTGTTTTTGATCGTGTGGAGCTAATGAAGATGAAGATGTGAAGATTGATGCTGTTAGTTATAACAGGGTTGCAGTTGAAAACTTGGATGTCGAACTTCTATATCCTTTAATAGTTTGAGTTATTTTGGTTTTATGTTGGAATGGTTTTTGGTATTATTGGTTTTCCTTTCATATATGTTTTGGATATCGGTTCTATGAAGCTGATATGTTGGGGAAGTGATAGTAGTTGGTGACTTGTGATGGATTGAAGCTTATTTTTAGTAGATTTTAGAGCTTTTATTCTCCTTTTCTTTTTGATGTTGCGAGGACGCTTCCTTTCTAAGTGTGGGGATATGTTGAGTGTGAAAATGATTTTATTGGGGTTGATTTTTTGTTGTTTTTGTTGTTGAATGGTTGTTTTTGGTGATTGATTGTTTGAATTTGAAGATGTTTTGAAGTGTTTGGAATGGTTTGAGTATGTTTGAAGGGTTTATGTTGGTTTTTGATGAGGATATGCTGTTTTAAAGGGTTCTGTGATTCTCTTTGTTTAGTTCTATAAGGTCTGATTTTGTTTTGTTTTGTTTTGTTTTGTTTCTGTTTTGGTAGTTGAGATGGTTGAATGGATGTTTTGAGAGATGGTTGAGGTTGTGTTAAAAGGTTTATGAAAGATTGAATTGGTTTTGGTTTGGTTTTTGTGGTTTTTATGGTCTTTGTTGATCTTCTGTAAGGTTTTGTAGCTTCTGTAGTTTTGTTCTTCTATTGTCCTATTGTTCTGTGGTCTGTGCTGTTTGTTTTTATTGAGTGTTATATTGGATACATGGATGTTTTGGAAAGTTTTCTTGTCTTAGAAAAGGATGAATGGAAGCTTTATTCAAGATAATTGAAGTGAAGAAGTAACTGATGAAGATTCACAGAAGGTTATAGAAGAATAGTGACATAAGCGAGATCTCACATGACACTATGATGTCTCTAGTGCCTTTTTGCATCTGACACACCTTTTGGGAGGTGTATCCATGACCTAAGAAGGATTATTATGAGTGATTATTGAGCATTGTAGTGAGGTTTTTGGTGTACTATTGAGAGTGTACTATTGTGAGAGAGATCATATGCAAGAGATATCCGATTCTATGAAAACAATTTATCTTTCTATGAGAGATTGAGAGAGAAAACTACGAAGACAATGAAGATGCATACTATGTGATCTTATTTCCATTCAAAGTGGTGTTCCTTTTTTGTTCTCTTTGTTGGTTGATGAAATCTATGAAGAAAATGAAGAGAATGATGAATATTGTTGAAGATAAAATGTGGGAGAATTGTTTCTATGATGTTGCATGAAGATTTCTTGTTGGTGGTGTTCTTTTTCCTCTTTGTGGTTCTCTAAAGAATGAAACAAAAGCTTGTTGATGTTACAAGATAGATTTTCTTGCAGTAGAAACCCCTTTTCCTTGGTGTCTCTCTTGGGGCTCCAGACATCCATTTGTTGCAAATTCCAAGTTGCTGCCAAACCAATCACACATCTAACAGTTGCCATCCTAGCAATTGGATTGAATATCTCTTCATAATCAATGCCATGTGTTTGAGCATAGCCTTTTACAACCAACCTAGCCTTATACTTGCTAACAAAATCATCGACATTATACTTGATTTTGTAAACCCACTCATAGCCAATAGATTTTTTACCCTTATGCAATGATACTAAATCCCAAGTCTTATTCGCTTCTAATGCAACCATCTCCTCATCCATTGCTATGTCCCAATAAGCATGACAATAACATCTTCAAAATAATGGGCTCAACATCCTCAACTACCTTTACTATATAAGCATAAAGGTAAGGTGCATAACCCTCAAAACCAAATCTTTTAATAGGGTATCCAACCCTGCTAGACCTGCATACTACTGGATCACTCAACGGAGCGTTTACATTACCATGTGCTCTCTGTATAATTAGTATCCTGATTGAAGGAATATGAAGCTCATCATCCAAACTCTCTGAACCACTAGAATCTCCATCAACTTCCAAATGACCAGTCGATGCATCATTATCATCCGACTCTTTCTTCTTTTCTTTTTCTTTACTTATAACACTTGTAGATGCACCTGAAGATATGGGGCTACTTGTTAGTCTCCCAAACCAAGGGCTAACTATAGATATAGTACTAGATGATGTTTCTGATCCACTAAGGCTTTGTGATTCTTGCTTTTCTTTTTGCACAAAACTATCATAATCATGATCATCATCCAATGTATTACCACTAGATATATGTCAGCTACTCATCTCATAAAAAATAACATTCATGCTCACTCTGAACTCACATGTGATAGGGTTACAATAATGATATCCTTTCTACTCTAAAGATTACCCAATAAAAATATTTTTTTCATCCATTGGATCAAGTTTTTTTTTAGCTCTCAAGCACACAAACATATACAATACACCCAAATACTTTCAAGTGTGACACATGTGGCTTATTGCCTGTAAAGCATGATTTGAGAGTAATTTCATGAAATATAGCTGTGAGAATTCTGTTCATAATTTAGATAGTAGTATGAATAGCTTCACACCAAAAATATTTTGGTATATTTTTTCAGCCACATCAATGCTTATGCAACTTCTACAATATGTCTATTTTTCCTTTTTGCAATCCCATTTTTTTGTGGAGTATACATGCAAGTAAACTATCTCTTTACCCTAATATGAGACCTCAAAAAGTTATTAAACTCATTAGAGATATACTCTCCCCCTCCATGTGATCTCAAGCACTTAACTTTCAAGCTTATTTCTATTTCAACAATAGGCTTGAAAGTTTTGAAGTGCCCAAATACATCACTCTTTTCCTTCATGAAATATACCCATGGCTTTCTTGAACAATCATCAATAAACGTGACAAAGTATTTGTTGCTAGCAAGAGATATGTTTTGTGTAGTCCCCCATATATCTGCATGCACAACATCAAGTATATTCTTGTTCACATCTCTGTTATGTGAAAAAGATTGTCTTGTTGTCTGCTTACCAAATTGAGATGCTTCACATGATAAAATTTTGCAACTCTAAAAGGATGCAGCCCTATAACCAATCCTTTGGACTGCATTAATTTAAGCCTTTACACATTTTTATGTCTAATACATTTATGCCATACTTCAATGTCTACGACCACTCCTTTGCCTTTAGCATATATGATAGCATTCGTAGCAAGAATTACAACATCTAAGGTGAATATGTGACCAACTCTACTTCCTTTTGCGATCTATCTATACTTATCATTAAAGTCTTCTACAATACAAAATTTTGTATTAAATCAAACCTTCAACCCTTACTCTTTATTTAGCCACCATACAAGGACAAGGAAAAATTTCCAATCTGTGAAATTGGGTGGCATGAATCATCACGTGTCTGCACATAACCTGAATTTTGTAAATCCTACATCTCTCCAAACCATTCAGTATGGCTAGTCATATGATTAGATACTCCTGAATCAATATACCATACATCATCATGTGTCTCCTTTCCTATTAACAACATTCATCATATGCTGCATAACAAATATACGTTCATTGTTGTCTTCATTATGTTGTGAAGATGATGCATAGTTTCCTTGCTATAACTTACCACTATGGATATCATCCTTCTTAATATAATGATGGATTGTAATATGACCTATTTTGTCACAATAATGACAAACAATACCATAATTACCAAAACTTGTATTTTTCCATCCACTTCTTACTCTAGAGCTATCACTAGCATGTCCTATACCACAACCTCTTAAAGAGTGTTTGCCACATCCCCTTCCTGAACTTGAGTAAAAAGATTGGTTCACCACTTCTTTCAAATGATTCACCGTGCATGTTGATCTCTTCGGTGAGAGAGACCACTCATCAAAATCTAGAGATGACTTTCGTACATATACAGAAGTGACAAATAATTTATAGCTCTTTATCTTTAAAACATACTCATTGACATGCATTTTTTCTTTCTTCAAAGTATTCAACTCTTGCTTGAGTTGAATCTTCCATGCCTTTGTATTTAGTGAAAATATGTTCTAAAAAATTATCCAAATTGTATGTGAATTTTTTACATTTTTGATATGCCTCAGCATAGTATTATCAATGATTATAGGTAGCCAATACATCACATTTTTGTCCTTTGCATTCCATTATTTCATATGCCTTTAATTCATATGCAGTCATAGGGTTACTTAGCTCTAGCTCCTTTCTTCACTTGGAATGAACTCGTAGAGATACAAAACTTCCATGATGGGTAGTTATCCTTGTCCAACTTCTCAATGATAGGGTTTTTATTATTCTCTACCATTATCTCAAAAATGATACACAATAGTAAGTAAGTCTTCTACAACCTTTCACAACAAGTGGATAGTAATATACCAAGTAGCCTTTTTTACTAATTGCTCAATAGTACATGTAATCTGTAACCTATTTGTAGATAAAACTTATGTTTTCTTCCTGGAAAATACCTCAAAACTTATAGATTTGAATTCTGTAACTTGTGCACCTACTTTCGATCGACATAGTCGAAATTGTATTATGCCGTGAAACTATTGTGTTCATAACCTTGCATGTCTAAAATGGGACCTAAAATGGCCTTGGATGGCTAAAAAAGCAGTGGGATGGCTCTAAAGGCCTTATCTATATAATATACATTACTTTTCTTGTATACCAAATCTCACAACAATCTGAGATTTTCGCTTTGCCATGCTTTCGGTGCCTCCATAGCCACTATCCAAGAGCTAGAGTGGAAGAATAGGAGACTTTCTTACATGTTGCTTGCTTGCTCAAATCTGTGCTTATTCTCCTTCACTTCAATCTTCAAAACCAACCTCTCTCAATGGCACCACTTTGATACTATGTCAAGAATTACATGGTTGGGAGACTTTCTTGAGTTGTTACATCGAACACATACCATATACACAAGAGGAAGCTCACTCAAGAACACAAGAAGAGAGACGGAGACCAAAAAATTTTCTTGCTAGTTTCTTCTTCTTTTTCCTCACTCAATACAATGTACACAAAGTATAGATAAGATACAACATAAAGGAAAGTGATCTACTGAGTCAAATAGTGCATAACTAACTACACTAATTAACTAGCACTATAACTATGCTAGGTATAGGTAGGTGCAACAAACTAAATATAATAAGTGATAAGTCAGTGGCCAGGTGAGGATCATAATGATCACTAATATGCTAAGTGTAGATGTGCAAACCCATCTAGCCAAGCGGTCCATCATCAATGTCCACACATGTTGACCTTGCCATCTCAACAAAAGGCACATTGGTGGGCTAGTTACTTCATCCAACACTATAAGGGAAAATCAAAACTCAATGGGATATCTTGGTTCAATAACAATCAAGTTGTTGAACTTGCAACACCCATTAGAGACTCACAAGCTACATATTCTTTGAACATGACTAGGTATAAAATTTAGGCTATGGTTCTTTATATATACTAAGATTGTTGGATGATCATCAAAGTTTAGCACAACAAGTCTAGAGTTCATTCCATAGCTCTCTTAAATTTGAATGGCTAGGTTGCATGGGGATATGTGTTTTAGAAAGAGCAAGAGGCTATTCAAACTTATGAAAGATGCCCAAACAAATGAAGAATGGTAAATTGGATTGGTTATCGTGCTGCCAAGAGTCCCATCAAGTTTAACAATGAGGGGAGGGGGACTCACAAGAGGAGGAGTGTGACAATGGCAATAGTTGATGTGATTGTTGATTGCCAATCTTCTTATTTTTTCATTTTTTAATCTTTTTTTAATAAGGAAGGGAAGGGATCACATGGAGGGAAGGTGCTTTACAAGGATTCCCTTCTAAGTATAGTCAAAATAACTTGATTTAATTCTATGTTTACAAAGATTAAGGTATCACCTAATTCCCCAGAAGGGGAAATAGAGGAAGCTAGCATTGCTGCCACATCATGCCTCCACTCATGAAGTCTTGATAGATGTGATATCTTGTAATAAGAACAAATAGTCCTAATATTCCATGAAATGATTTCTAACCTTATCTAGTGAGGAAGAAGTCAAACCTCAATTTTCAAATCCTCAAGGGTGCATTTACACTCATAAATGATTGTCTTTGGAACAAACTTGTTGAAGGAGGCCTTTTAGTTAGAGTTTTGACCTCTATCCTCTACCCTACATGTAGAGCAACAATGCCTCCTCTACCTTTGCTTTGCATTCATAAGTGATTATCTTTTGAACAAACTTGTTGAAGGAGGTCTTTTAGTTAGAATTCTGACCTCTATCCTCTACCCTACATGTAGAACAACATTGCCCTCCTTTACCTTTTCCTTTCATATCTAATTTCAAAGGGACATTTTCCTTACTATTTTGATAGTTCTCTTTATATTCTAAGTGTTATCTCGAAGAGGAAACCTATTTTGGACATTGTTCTTCTTTGGTACCATAGCTTGGGCATTGCTAGATTCTCTTAGGCTTTGTTCCTTAGGTACCTCATCCCTTTTTTGTCCTTCTCATTCTTCTGTAACTTAGCTTCTTGCTTGCTATCCTTTTATTGACACTTCCTCATGAAACGTTCCATTTTCTTACATATGTAGCAAGCCTAATCTCACGTGGTCAATTCATACCAATGAGGTGACAAGTCCCTTGGAGGTTGATGGGAAGAGGTAGAGAGGGTTAGGAGAGGTAGAGAGCAAGGTTTTGAAGGCATAGGGAAGGGACATGCATCAATATTTTATTTGCTCGAGGATCAAACAAATGATAGTCCTTGGATTAGGAAGAAGATCCATAAGAATAAGTTGCTCAAAATTGGGTGTGAGCTTGCCCCACTTATTAGGCTCCAGTCCAAAATATATATTGATGTCTTATAACTAAAGGTGTTTAGAAAGCTTAGCTACAAATACCATAGAGAAAGATTAAATGCAAACAATATGTTCTAACACTCAACCACTCCATTCTATGATGGGGAGTTGTTCAATATAAGCTATAGTTAAATGCTATGCTCTTGTGGGAAGTGGTAGAATTGGTAGGAGATGGAGTCACCACAGTTCTCACTCAAGCTATCCTTGTGCTAATGCCCATTAGTTAAGTGACTAACAAAACTATGTAGGAAAGCATATATAAAAGCCTCGCATTTGGGAAGTGGTAGAATTGGTAGGAGATGGAGTCACCACAGTTCTCACTCAAGCTATCCTTGTGCTAATGCCCATTAGTTAAGTGACTAACAAAACTATGTAGGAAAGCATATATAAAAGCCTCGCATTTTTGTTTGAGGAAACACATGCACGTTAACTTGAACCCTAATTTATAGGAGCCATTTGATGATGAAGTGGGTGATTGGTCACTAGAATTGAATTGAATCAATCTAAGATCCATTCACATGATGTGTGGCTTGCTCTGGGAGTAGTGCAAGTTTTGCTTGTGCAGTTGAAATAATGTTTTGGAAATTTAGCTTGTTTTAGGTGAGAACTACTATACCTACTTGCCCCTCAACATCTCATAAAGAGGGTCACAGGAGATGTGCCCTAGATGAGCCAAAGGTGCTCTATATTAGGTGCTAGTAAAGTTATGCGATGCAATTATGAGTACTTTGTTAGAACTGGGATATTAAATAAAGTCCATTTTGTTGAGCTTTACCTCAAGCTACCACTAGATCCGTAATTTTGTTGATGAGTTTGGGTCTTGGTGAAGAAAACAATGTGACTTTGTTGGAAAAGCTAGGAAAGTGACAAGAAGTTCACTCCTCATCGAGGAACAAGGTAGGAATTGTCTACCTTAGTGATATCCTAACCTTGGTCAATGCTAAATAGTATTGAACCAACAATGTGAATATTGGCTTACGATTTGCTATTAGATTAGATTGCTTCACATGTAGGCCATTGGAGAAGACACTGTCTCGAAGGGATGTCATACAATGAGTGGCACTAGTCTACAATCCACTTGACCTAATGGTTGCATGGAAGGGTGGGATAGCTTGTAGGCATGTTGACGATAGAGGATTGAGGCAATCTGGGCCAAAAGGATTGAATCTCACAAGTGATTTGATTGATTAACATCCATTTTTGAGTTGTGAAGGGTGACAATTGGAGGGGATGTTTGTAAGTTGCAATCCTAGTGGGGGTGCCACTAAGAATGTCCAAACCCTAAGAAGGATTATGTGCTATAGACACATTACCCCTCTCGACATCCAATGAGTAACATTGTCAATTTTTGGTTGAATTGGGATTAGATTTTGGCTTTACAATTTAGTCTAGGTACCCTTAGCCCTTCAATTGATACTCATCATTAAAGTGCTTGGTTTCCATTAATGGTTACAAAATGTAAAATTTTCAGGACTTGCCTTTTTATCTTTTGAGTTCTTGGAACTCTATGGATAGGCAATCTTGCAAAGTGCAAGTGCTAACATTGAAACTTGTAGAAAGTGAGAAATCGGAGAATTAAAATAATTTTCTACATAAAAATAACAAACTCACGTGACAACTTGTATAAAGAGAGTGGGACTTGGTTGTTTTTTGACTTTGGTGGGCCGATGGAGGTGTATTGGTGAGTAAACAGTGGCATTACACCAAATTGACTTTCAAGTCATCCCCTCCCTTTATGTTGAAATTTTGGAGCTCATTGTGTAAATTTATATGCCTTATGTGATCTTGTGCCACCTAGTGGTGGTTGAGATGAGCTTGATGGGCTAATACAAGTGGAAAGTATTATAAATTGAAGAAAACTCCAACATATGATCTTGCATGAACACTCCCATGAATTAGCTGCCAAAGACCTTGAGACTCTTAGTTGGATGAGCTTGGACCAAATATTAAAGTTCATCTCATCGAAATGAGTTTTAATGTCAAATATGTTGTTGCATGTAGTAAGTGGTATATAAGTTCGAAAAGGAAAATTTGTGAGCTTATTTAAAGTTGAGACTTTTTCCTTTAAGAATCCCATCTGTTTTCATTTCTGGAACCTCCCTCTAGACAAAATGTGATGGATAAAGATTTTCAATGACACTTGATGCCATGGTGGATTCAAAGCATGGGATATCTATCTAGGATTTTTGGTTCAACTAATGCTAAATGTGTGTTCATATATCTTTCTTCTTAGAGAAGCTAGTACTGTCTCAAGGGCCCATGTTCCATATGCCTTGGCTATAGGATTAGAGAATACATAATTGGTGATGTCCATGGTTACTTGCCCCTTTTTAAGATCCTCTCACACCTATTAGGAATGATTTAATTTTAAGCTCTCGTCCACACGAATGTTTGTTGAATGTGGCTTTAGCTAATTTGCAAAATTGATACTGTATTCTAAATGGGGACATTCCCAACCCCAACATATGTGAAGTTCCCATATTAATTGATGTATGTTACATTTTGCATAAGATGGCAATTGATCATGGGTTGGCCCTTCTTGAGGATGTTGTGGATGAGGCTCTAACACAATATCATGTGGAGGACTGAGGAAGGACTATGGCCTAAGTGATGGCTTTGCACTAATCAACAAAGACACCATCATTATAAACTTGGATGAGATCCATGGCACATGGGCACTTGAAGTGAATGTGTTACCAACCTTCACAATATGTTTGCTGTATAACCATATGTGTTGCAAATCTAGGCTTGTTTTCCTACTTTTTTTTTCCAAATTTCTACTTGTATGCGTAAAAAAGATGTTGCTCTTACAACTTGTGCAAGTATTTTCTTCCATTGAAGTGAATGTTGACAAGCAAGGCATGATATGTTCTCATTAATTGAATGTGAAAGAATTAAGCATCCAACTTGCTAATTAAACATGCACAGGGTGCACAATTTTCTTACACCATTATTCTGAAATTGTTGTACAAGAAAGTGAAGTTCAATGGTGCATCTTTTGACTTCACATTCCTACTTATATGAATTTTGAAGACATTTCTCACATCCCACAGGCATAGTTTATTGTTCTATTGCTTGTTATGTAGCATTATTACAAGACATACCTCAAATGCTTCTTCCCAAAAAATATGAATGTACGAAACCCATAAGCACAATTTTAGTGTTCTATTTCTCGTTGTATAGCATTATTTCAAAACATACCTCAAATGTTTCCCTTGAAAGATGAATATATAATTTTGACAAAACATGCATTCAATGCTTTGCATGCTCTTAGATTAATGTGAACTAAGATGGAACTTGAGTCAATTCTTCCATGTTTCAATGTCAAAAAAGGGCCATATGGAAATACAACATAGCATAGCAATACAAATAGAAAGGATCACCAATATGCCAAAAACCATAGGCCATAACTTAATGCATGAAACAAATAGAGCATACACTATAGTTTTTTGTGTGCTATTACAATAGAGTATTACTATGAAGCATGATGGCAAGATGCAACACGTGACATGCAAAGTCAACAAAGCAACTTGAATTAAAAAATAATGCCACAAATCAAAATCTATGTAAAGGGTGTATCTTTATTGTTTACCTTCTACTTACATACTAATTTTGGTACATGTTAAATAGAAGCTTGCTACAAAATATATGCTCAATATTTTTCATGCTATGGCATTACATTAACACAAATCGTGTTCCCTAGGTACTACATTATCCAAATACAACACACACAAAAGGGTAGAGCTTATTCGAATAAAAAAAGAAGTGAAAGGTAAAATAAGATTGGAACTACTTCTTGTACATAATATTTGACCATAGTTGGAAATAAAGAAAAAATGCATGTCTATCTTGGATTTACAACTACTCTCATTAATTGCCAAGATAGCATGAGAATTGTAAGTTTAGTCTTCTTAACTAGAAGGACTTAAAATGACAAAGTTGCACATAAATCTTTTAAGTTCACCAAGATGACCTATCCCATAGCAAACATGGAGGACAAATTAGGGATCCATGACCCAAATTATTGTAGGAAACAAAAGTAAATATGTTCATGTCAAGGCTATCAAGTCACGTACAAAGCCATAAAATCTACAAACTACTATATTAGCTACTAGAACACTTGCACATCCTCTTTGACCCTAGCATGCTACTCATGCAATGTAATCAAGCTAGGAACTTCTTGTCTTTCCTCCTCTAAGTCCTCTTGCTATCTCTGTTCATATATGCCAATCGGGTTTTTGGGTATGCCCTGGAAATTGCACTTCAAACTTGTCGTCTTGCTCTCAAGTTTGGATCATTTTTTACAAGTGTAACTTTTATCTTGTTTCTATGAGCTATTTACACAATTGAATTGCCTATTTGAGAGGCCATTCGTTCCTTACAATTGTGGTTGTTGATGGCAACATCATCTAAACACAAAAGTGACATTGAAAGTGTAGTAGTATAGGTTTCAAATGCAAAAAGAAGTCAAACCATGGGAGACTTGATCATGTGTATTATCGAGCTCCTATTTGGAAGAATCAATCATTATTGGCCCAATACTAACCAGCATATCCTCTCTAATAATATTCTTCACAATTTTCTAGATTGTCTTGTCAAATAGAGAGAGAGAGAGAGAGAGAGAGAGAGAGAGAGAGAGAGAGAGAGAGAGAGAGAGAGAGAGAGAGAGAGAGAGAGAGAGAGAGAGAGAGAGAGAGAGAGAGAGAGAGGGAGGGAGGGAGGGAGGGAGGGAGGGAGGGAGGGAGGGAGGGAGGGAGGGAGGGAGGGAGGGAGGGAGGGAGGGAGGGAGAGAGAGAGAGCGAGAGAGAGAGAGAGAGAGAGAGAAGTGAAATCCCTTGGTCAAACTATGCTTAAGTAGGCTTGGGAGAGGCACACAATTGATTTGAATTTTTTTTCATAAGATCTCTTATACATAGGTGAATTCAAATAGGGACTAGTAATCTTGGGTTGCATTTACATGATTATATTATTTAAAAATACGTTTTACACATTGAATACATATGTATAAAGTATATAAATTACATTCTAATGACATATAATACCATAATTTTATATGAAGCAATTCTTTTGTACAAAATATTATTGATAATCACTTTCAAATAAATATTTTTAATAATAATTATAAAAAATAAATCATAATCTATAAAATATGTATTTTAAATTGTAACCTTTAATATCTAGTTTAAGTGTTAGCTTATTAAATATTATATTATTAGTTATTTTAGTTCTCATATTTAGTTTTAAGGATAGTAGACTCTACTAGTTAATTTGCAAGTCTATATGAGAAATGAAATTGGTTAGATAAAAATGCAAAATGCAAAAATGTACACGTCATTTGCATGGGTTCCATAGACATCATCAAGATGTGGGATATGCGTGATTTTAGCCACACAAGCCTGAAGGTCAATGATACATGTGACAATGGAAAATGTGGTTTTGAGAAAACCATCCCTCTCTTAGCTTCTTTCTCAATATTCTTGTACACTCCTCTCTGATCCTTCGTTAAGTCCCTTTCTCCTCCCACATGCTAGCTCTCCTTCTCCCACAAAAACATGAGGTTGCCACCACAAAATGTGACCTTCTAGCTCCCGTCCAATCGAAACACTCCTCCCCTCCTCCCACCAAAGTTGCTACTCCTCTATCCTCATGATTGTCATGCTCTTCCTCCTATCACTACAAACCCTAAACTCCAAGCTCCTCTCATCCATCTTTCCACCTCTCCTCCTCCCACCAAAATAGGCCTTGCACAAGATTATTTTTAATGGTTCAATAAGATAGGATATGAACATATTTCAACTTATTCCCTTTTAGATTTGTTGATAGAGGATGATTCCCAATCCCAATCATTTATTTTGGGTTGCAATATGAAGCTTGTTATACTTTTGCAATGTTTGCCTCACCTTCTTTAGACTTTTATTGGCTCAATTTGTTTTCAAGAATGGTGGGTATTCCCTTAGAAACATATGTTTTGGCTCAAAGTGCAACCCTCTATTTGACTATAAGAAGTCAATTGGCAGGACGATTAGTATTGCAAAAAGTACAAGGTGCGTTTCAATAGTTTCCAACAACTCCTTTGAGATGGTCGTTCATTCTAGCCATCTACCAATTGAACTTGGTCCTTTATGTGGTGTCTTATTGAGTTAGAGAAGGCATTGAGCTTTAAATTGCTTTGACTTGCACATAATAGCTCTACTCATCATATAGCTAGCACATTTGACATTGGGGAGTCTACTATTAGAAAGTAATGTTGCCTCATTGTACAAAATCTTGTTGTGAAACTCCACCCTATGTACATTAGTATTCCAAACTCCACCCTATGAATTTCTATTCCAAACTGCCAAAGATTGAGGCACATAATTGCATATTTCTAAGCTCTCACTTTGTCTCCCAATGTTTGTGGAGCTATCGATGGCACTCATATCAAGCTTTACAAAAATTTAGATATATAGCACACCCCCACACAATACTAGTCTATGCATCACTTTCATTTGTTTCTTCTCCAAGGAATTTGTAAATGCAAGGAGAAACTATGGAATGTATGTCAGGTGGCTCTTGGAAATGCTAATGATGCTTTGTATTAGAAGACCTCAACTATCTACAAACATGCAAGGGACAAGATAATGTTGTAAAAATTTTCTATCCAATTAGGCAACTTATGTGTACTTCCTCGTCTCTTGGCTGATACAAGGCACGAAGCTTGTAGTAATCTCAATAAACCTTTGAAGGAGGTACATGCCCTTGACAATGGACATTGGAAGATTTTTAATTGATATTCGTCACATGTATAGTCGAGATTGACCATGTGATTGGCATGCTGAAGAATAGATGGTGTATTTTGCATGACCTTAATGTTGATCCACATCACATTTCTATGTATACAGAGTGGCTTCTTGTGTATTGCACAAGTTCCATTGGATATTTGTATTGGAGAACTTAGAGAAGATAATTTTGACCTCATCCTAATGATAATAAAACAACCTATGCTACAAGGTCAGAATGCCAAGCATTATTTAATGAATGGACCTTGTGTATGCAAAAGGCAACACTACTTTTTATGCTCTTTTCTTTATTAAGTTACAATACAAATTTTTGTTCTGGGAGCTTTTGCTTCATTTTCTAATGTGCTTTAGTTTCACTTACGATCACTTTGGATAAGTCACTAAACTTCAAGTTATTGTATATCTTCACTTCATTGTAAGAATCAATTCCCAAAGTTTTACCTTAGTGGTAAATCAAGGAAGCTTTACTCAATAATCTTGGCATAGGTTTTGTCAATATAGTATTGTTGATATGATGAGTTTTTACTTACATTTTTGGATCTCATATAACCACGAAAGACATTGTTGAATTTTAATTAAAAACAAAAACTTCTAGTTAAAAAAGTTATATAGAAGGTACTTGGAATCATGGGCACTTCTTATGCCATTTGTGCCATACTTTCATCACCAAATTGTTGCAACATTGAGAAGAAAATAATATATGTGTGGAAGTTGAATTAGAATTCCAAGGATGGAAGTTGCATAAGAAAGGTAGGGTCTACATAAGAAAGGTTGGGTCTACATATAATAAGCCACATTAGCTTTCCTCCTCTCAAACAAGTATGCTCATGGGGCACCAAGCCTTTAGTTAGTCTAGGGGCTAAATCCAAGGGAATTATTGAATGAATTGCATTTTCGAGAAAAAAAGTGATTGCTCATTGAAGGGCATATTTTGCTATAGCAAAAAGATGCCCTTTAGATAACAAAACTTGTCCATGCCTAGAGAAGGCCAAGGTTGGTTATCTTGAAATGTAAGGGACAATTATGTATGTATGGATCAAATCATTGAAATTTCTTAAACTAAGATCATCCACTTGAAGTATGAGGTAGCTAACTCCCTCTAAATAAGGGATAAATGAAAGTATTTGCATATAAGATATCTCCATAAGATCGACCCCTTAAAGTAACGATATTAAATGTTACCATACACAGGGAGCTTGCTTTATATTGTATGAAGCCTTTCATGAGTATAATACTTTCTCCTTGTGGCTAGGAATAGAGAAACCTATGGTTGAGGCTCACAAACTTGCTATTCCAAGATGCCATTTAGGAAAGCACCTATTAGGTCATCAATGGGAGCAAAGTCTCATTGTAATCCATTATTGTTTTTTATCTAAACCCTTGCACCCCACAAGTCACACCTTACATTTATCTCAAATACCATATGCTTTAAACTTTTATTAGAAGATCCATTTGATCCCTATGACCCACTAGAAACATGCCTCTCTATGAGATTTGAGTTTCATTACATTAGGGAAAGTTCCCGAAAAGTTCAAGATCTTGAAACTTCCTTTTGAGCGAGAGAGAGAGAGAGAGAGAGAGAGAGAGAGACTGGTGTTGGAGGGGTTTTTGTCGAAAGGTCGTATCCATCGGGATCGGAGGTAGAAGGAAGTAGAGATAGGAGATGGAAGAGAAGATAAAGAATACACAAGAGGTAAACACAATAATGACAAAGCACAATGAATCAAATCAATATGTATTGATAGAACCTGAAATTCTTTGTCTGGCACTACTCAGAAGCACTCTCCAGGCATTAGATCTCATGGAGCTCCCTCGTAGAACAAAAACGTGGATCAGAAATAACAAGTCCTTCTCTACTGCTCGGAACCCAAATCTGATGGCTTCATTGGCTTCAGAAGGGGGGTAAAACTCTAGGACAACTGATCACGGATCTCCCAGATCACTCCTTCTTCTTCTTCCAGTTCAAATTGCAGTTTTCAGCTTGTCAACAGCGATCCTAATGTGCACGATTTCACCAATCTATCTTTTTTATGAAGAATCCAATGAAAAAGCAACTTGATTTTTTGCATGCCATCCTAATCTAGAAGTTTTTTTGACTTTTTTATATTTTTACAATAAATAATATGAAAAATAGGCTAAAATTATCCAAAAATCTAGTATTTTTGGATAATCCATGCAACTCACACTAGTACTACTGACTTAGATCACATTGACTCTCTTGATCAATAAGAAAGCTGGATGATGATGCACTCCAAAGTTTTTCACACTGTGCCCGCATAGTGGCACAACACCAGTGGGAAAAATCCTGTAGTACAAAACTCCTATTTGTTAAATATAAAAAAAACATTCGTAACCATTTTCAAACATAGATATAAGCATTTAGATTTACAATTGTTTGATCTAAATATCTATATTTGAACTCATGTAGTGGTGCTAATGATAATCTTTACATCGTAGGATCTAGTACACTTTACATTAATGACATAGTGACAATCATGATTGAATCTAAATTAAAATCACAAATAATTTAGTGCTTCAAACTTCCCTTCTATCTTTTCCCCTCCTTGGCATTCTTACTTTTCCTCCCAATCTCTTAGCCATAAGTATAGAAACTTTGACCTTCAACTAGGTATCTAGGCTCTCAGATTACATCCTGGTCAATGTTTAATTCATTTTAGAATCATGGTTCTACTAGAGAAGAAATGTACAAAGGTAGGAGAGAAACATAACTTGCAAATAATAGGGTATTTTTAAATCATCATTTTTAGGCAACTCCCACACATCATTGCCTATGGAGTGCAATATCCTCCCTTCCTTTGCATGATATTTCAAGATTTGAATAACCTTTTCCAAGCCCATAATCATGAGTGATCTTTGAAGCCTAATATCTCAAGTAAACTAAGTAAGATCACTTTATTTATGCCTATTAACATGTTTGTGGAACTTTTTTCCAATGTTATGATAAGAAGATCAAAGGCCATGCTCTAAGTGAAAAGCTTAGCATATGATCATGTCTTACAATTTGTTGATGAAGGATGGGATATAATAATAGAAGACAATATAACATGGAAAAGAGATCATAACTCTATTACTTGTATATACATGATGGCGACCTAAAATTTTATCCTTAGCTTTTATTATAGTGGAAAACATTATGTTTGTGGTAGTTGGGTTGCTTTAGATCAAAATCGGGAAGTTGCTGCAATTCTAAATGTTAGATCACCATGTACAATGCAACGAGTAAGAATGGACTTAAAGAATGAAAATATTGAATTTCCAAGCTTATTTATTTGGTGATCATCCCCTTCAATAGCTTTACCCTCAAGACACCATAAATACTCGCTATTGTAATCATCCTTAGAAAATTATATATATTTGAATAAAAAGAGAGTTAGTTTACCTTTCTTTTGTGATGGTCTAACTTTTGAGTAGAACTTTGGCCTCCTTTTTGACATGTCCATCTTTCTCATCCTTAAGTTCCTCTTTGCCTCTTTGGTTGACATCGTGTTTAGTATCCTTTTTACCATTCTTTGTCTCATTGCTTCCTTGTGAAAATTCCTTTTACCATGGACATCCTTATGTTCTTGCAACTTAGCATTCTTGGTGATCATGCACTTCAATAGCTTTACCATCAGACACCATATGTAGTCACTATTGTAATTAACTTTTGAGTAGAGCTCCACCTTACAGATAACTTTCTTTAATATTACCTTTCTAAGTTTTTCATCATGAAAAAAAATAAATAAATTAATATTCTAGAATTTGTTATTAATCTCCCACCACATGAATGGCTATCTTCTTTATGAGGAGTTTGAAATCAACAAAAAAATGTTAAAATGTCAAGTTATCTATGATGGTTTGTAATATCAAGTATCTTAATATCATTTGATTTAGAACTTGACCAACATAAGTTTGTAGTCTATCTTAGTGAGAAGATTAGGATGCATTTTTCAAGCACTTCAATTAATCAATTTGTATCTCTATTTTAAAAACCATGAAGTCTAGCATAATAAAAGTCCAAATACTGAGGGAAGCCTTGATCTATTTAATTTATATATTAGCATTTCCATGGGCTCCCATCAATTTGTAACAAAGGTGATTGGAGAGGGGATAAAAGAGTGTAGAAGAGAGAGAAAGAATAAAAAATGAGAGAGAAAGACATGAAGAGAGAGAAAGAGAGAAGAGAAGCCATGAATGTTGAAGAGTAGTTGAAGAGACTGGATTATTTGATAAATTGATGCCCTAATCATATCTCTTTATAGCTTATATAACCTATTGGTATGATAGAGTATTTTTCCCATGCTAATCCCTTTTCTATTCCCCTCTTTACATTCCATCCTGACCCTGAAGGTTTTGGTCCTCAAAAACAAAAAGGGAACTTATTGTTGTGGCTCAATAGTGGGGCTGTAGAGTACTTCTCTATTCAACATTACAAATGGTAAAATGTAAACAGGAAAGCTCAAATCCATGTGTAATTGTGGTATATAGATATTATAAGATATGGATATCATGTGAGACTTGAAAACTTATGAGTTTGGTCATAGTTTGGGTTGTATAAATAGTGGACAAAATGTTGTCCATGATAGGTCTATTTGGGAGTAAATTAGTCATAACTTTCTGTGGCCTACTCTGAATGATACATATAACATGTTAAAGTGAAGCTCTCCAAGTGAACTTTTAGTCCATATAGGTTACACTTGACTGTCATTAATGTAGGGTCAAAATTGTTTCAAAACAAATGTGCTAACTATAATCCAAACTAGCCCAAAATTAGCTAGTATTTAGCCAAGATAGCATCTTTGAGATAGGAAACTCATCCATAATAGATATTGGTCTCAAGGAAGTTTCTTCCAATGGTGAACCCTTCCATTTAATAAAGCATCCTTTGATTGACCAAGTTCTAAGCGTCTTTTATCATTGTCCAATGACTTCCTTAGGAGTGTACTGAATAATGCCCTCTTCATCCATGGGTGGCAACTCTTCCACAAAGTCCTTAGGGAATCCAATAAAAGGTTTCAAATGTCTCACATGAAAGATATTATGAATCTTAGTGGAGGGAGAGAGTTGGAGAGTTAATAAGCCAAGTTACCCACCACTCTCTTGATGATCTTATATGGCCCATAATAACGGTGTGCCAACTTATTGCTAGATCCATCCTCAAGTGTCGAGTAGTGAGACTTGGGTGCTTTTAGGAGTACCCAATGAAGCTTAAGGGATCACCTTTTCTCATCAACATAGAGCTTCACATGTTTTTCATTAAAATACGACTATAGGAAGGGGCACATTGTAGCCATACAAGGCCTCAAAGGGGGACATTCCAATCCTAGAATGAGTGGTGTTATTGTAGGCAAAAAAATCAGGCATATTTTGCATTATCTTTTGTGTAAAAGAAGAGGTATAGGGGATTATAATATTGTCATGTGATCATATGAGACTATTTTTGAGTTGATATTAGAATTTCTCTTCTATAATACGTTGCTGTAATTTCTAAAAGATATGGTTGAATTTATCATTATGAAAATAAGCCTCTTGGAGCTCCTCTATCCAATCATTGTGAAGCTCAATAATAGATAATACTTTGCATGCCCACATATGAGAAAATGAATCAACCACTACATTGTCTTTTTCCCTAGTATGAGTGATCTCAAAATCCAAATTTTGCACGTTTGCTATTCACCTTTATTGTTAAGGAGTCAAATTTGACTATGTTAGAAAGTACTTGAGCAGTCGATGGCCACTCCACTCTAAACTAGCTGCCATAGAGATAGTGGTGCTGCTTTGAGAGGTGTGACTAGGTGTTGAAATTGAAGAGGAAAATGAAGTATTTGTGATAAAAATAAAGAGGCATTGGAGTTTTTAAAGCAAAAGCGGGTGAGCTAGGATGCATTCGAAGCACCTATTTGTCAAACGGAATTAGTTAGATGGCCCATTTAAAGAGGTGCAACTTTAGCATTACAAATCAACTACCCAATCCAAAGGCTAAAAATAATGATTAGAGGCCAAGTTAGTAGAAAACAATGCTAGGGATGTGGTTATACCTTCAGTTATTGAATCCAATCTCGTTTGCTCCCTTGATTTTAGTGAAACTACTTAGTATAAGTGCAAACACAAAGAGAGTAAACTAGATATTTTTTAATTAGTGATTAAAGAGCTTAAAGCTCTCCAAATTCTCCAAGATTTGGGAGGGGGAGGAGGGATGCATTTTTCGGTGCAACCCCTAATTTCCCATGATTCTTGGATTTTGGAACTATCAGATCTTTGTAAGGAGCATTCTTGGGCATGAGTTCCTAAATTTTTTTGCTCTTGATCAAGCAGTGCATAAAATGATGCACTCTATCAAAATATCAAAATTTAGTATTTCTCTCTCCTCTTTCTCTCTCACCATAGGGGGTGTTCATGCGGATTGAGAGGGAGAGGAAAAAGGGGTGTTAGAGCATGATATGATGCAAGCAATGAAGTGAGGAAGCGTAAAGGTAGTTGTTAGCAATTGTGTGGAATATCATTGGGCTACCTAAGAAATCCCAAAATGGTAAAAAATAAAGTGGTCTTATAGAATATCTTACGTTAAGTCTCATTTTATTTGAAAATGCAAAAAATGAATGGTGTATATGCATATAAAGAATTTTCACCAAGTAAAAACAAAATCAAAAAAACTCTCTACATGGTCGATCAATGTGCTTCTTATGATAATAATTAGGTTTTAAAAGACATTCATATAAGTAAAATTGAGTATTGCAAAAAATGGAGTTTTGAAGGAAATCGAATGATTAGATGGATCCCAATATTGTGGAATAATAAATATGTGTTTGTGCAATGTTTGTATGGGTTCCATGGCATGGAGACTACTTCACCGTGGCCTCATATTGTGTGTTAAGATGTGTTCATATGTGGTTTTTCTCATTTTGCTTCATACCTAAGAATATGATAATGCTTGCAAAATTTGTCAATAGGGGATAGTGAGAAGGAAAAACTAACATTCAATATGCTAATTTTTTGATGTTTTTAATACTATTAGAATTAGTTTTTAAAAGTGTAAGGAAGATAGTAGCACGGATTTTCTTCGTGTTATCTTCTACATTGCTTCAATACGTATGGTGAAAAGCATGAAAGATATGATTGTGCATATGGAGCACAATGCTATTTTTATTTTTTTTGTGTACTTTAGAGTATTCCACCTTGCATGGAAAGAGCATAAAAGCATGGTCTCGGAATAAACTTTGTGGATGTATAACATTCTTTTGAAACAATCAATTAATCCACATGGAATGAAAGAGGATCCCTAGCCATAGGTTAGAGTATTTATTCTTGGGGAAAGTTTATGTGAGATTATGAAAAGTCTCCTGGAAGGATAGATATCAAGAGAGGAGTATGTTACAATGTTTTATATGTTTCAGATGGCCCACGTGGGGCCAATCCTTGGGGTGCAGGAGAGACATAGGGCCAAATCAGTTGACTAAGGGGTGCCCCTTATTTGTGTGATTCGAGGTGAGATAGTCACCTACATGTGGGAAACTCCTTTGCTTGGAGTCAGGAGGAGTAATTAGTTAGACTACAATCCAAAATTGCATCTACAAACACAATAGTTAGAAGAATCATTTACAGTACCTAGATGCTCCTGGCCACGACACTATGTGGGGTGTTTGGCATGTTTAGGGGCCCAGCTAGAGCCATTAGAGCAAGTGTTGGGACCGATTTAGGTCCCGACTAGGTGGTGCATATGCCACAAGACTTTAGGATTTCCATAAGGTCCTAAGACTCAATTCTTGAGTGTATGACTCTTCATCAGAAAACATGAGCGTAAGCTAGAGATATCTTGAATTCAATGAGACCAACATAAAGGACGGCTAAGAAAATATGCAAAAATTATTTGCAAATACTATTTGGACCATACTAGCTCAGAGTTAGGGTGCTTACATCCCCTCGTAGTAAGAGCAATCCTAGCACATTCTTTGTGAGGTCAAGCTTGATGTTAGCATATTGTTTGTGAGGTCAAGTCCGATGTTAACCTCATACAACTAATTAAACTATCCCTGGGAGTGCATAAGGAGTTTAAGAAGATCCTTCGCACTAGATGTATTGTCAAAACACCCTTGGGGATAGCCCATGTTGGTGATGATTGGTTTGAGCATACCGAAAAACATTGCCCAAGGGTGTGTGGATACAAGATCCTTTGTTACTATTATGAGCTTGGGATTTATGGAGAGGCTAGGAGTAGAGATCTAAAAAGATGCCCTACAATTTGAAGGATGGCTGATAAGAGTTTGAGACAATCGAAAGATTGTATTACCAAAGTCCATCTAACCATTTCTAATGTTGAATGTATCATGGAATTTAGGATCATTAGGTTTGCAAGGTAGCCAATCTACCAAGTGCTATTAGGAAGCCTGTGAATTTTGCAATCCGATTGTCAAGTTAACATAAAAGCCAGTTGTTTGATCTTTGGTAGAGGTACTAGATGAGCTATAAGTGATGCTTGCCTAGAACCACCTCAAAGCAGGAGAGCATCCATATCCTCAACAGAATTGGATGCGCTAGAGGGGTCTTTTGGTAGTGAGGCTTCATTGAATGATGAATCAGGAGAGGTATCTACTATGGAAGATATTTACGAGGTAACTCTAAATGATCCTATAAAAGATCAAGATAGAATAGGAGATACAAATGTGATAGAGATAGACCTTTGGTTTGTTGAATGATTTGCGACCAACCCAATTAGGATCTATGCTCATCATGGAAGAAAGGAAGGACTATGTGTCCTTAATCCACAAATTTTGTGATATATTCATTTGGAGTTATGATGAATTGAGGGGTATTCCCCCCAATTTAGCCATACATACTATTCCTATGAAAGAGTGAAGTCGACCAGTTTACAACAAAAAATGAGGTGCATGCCTTTTCAGTTAAGGGAGGAGCTATTCAAAGAGTTAGAAAAATTACATAAGGCTGGCCTAATATTTTATGTGCAACACACGGAGTCGTGTTTACCGATGGTTATTAAAAAGAAGAAGAATAATAAAATCTAACTTTGCATTTATTTTAGAGAGCTCAATAAACAAATAGTTAAGGATTACTATCCATTTCCATTCACTAATTACATCCTAGATCAACTAGCAGGTAGGGATACATACTTCTTTATGGACTGTTTTGCCAACTACAATCAAATGGCCATTGTTGATGAAGACAATGTTGAGATGTTAAGCTATACATGAGCTAGCATCCAGTACTTGCATTGGTGATGCGGTATGATATTATTCATTGGAGTGTTAGGTGACCAAGATGAGGATATGCTAGTGATTCTATAGTTGGACTACACCCATATAGTCCACATCCTTGGTTATGGCACATTCATGGTGCCACCTCTTCTTTCCTTAGCAAGTTCACACTTAGTGTGACCAAGTGTACATATGTTTTGGTACATTCATATTAGTCTTTTATCGTGTTGCAGACTTAGTTCTTTTGTGGTAAAGAAGAAAGAAGAAGAAGATTTCAGCCATATCTCTCTTTGTGTTCTCAAGTCTCCATTGCTTTTGTGTGTGTGTGCTCTTGGATGCTTCACCTCTCTCCCTTTTTGTCTATTTTTATGGTATTAGAGCCATCCCACGACTATGCAGAGCTTGATTGAAGACTAAGGTAAAGGTGTTAGAGAATGAAAGTAAGCAATAAAGAAATGGGTAAGAAGCTCTTCCATCTTGCTCAATTTGTTAGGTTATAGCTATGTAGAAGGTTCATGAGGTTATAGTCTCCAATTGCAACGAAACTTGGTAAGTAAGAAGAATGGTGTATATATTGCAGAAAAGTTCTTTAGGACTTGTTTGATATGATTTTTGGCATTTGATGTTATTTTGGCCTTCATTCTAGACTTGCAAGTAGTCTTGATAGTAGTTTTTGGATATATTGCAATTTTAACTGTGCCCACCATTTACAAGTGTATAGGTTACATATTTCGAATCTATAAGGTTTTAGGTATTTGCTGGGTTGTGGACAAAAGAAAATTTTTATATAGATTGCAAATCACTGTCATTATTGTGTAGTTAGTGAAAAAGGCTGCATGTTAATATTTAGATTGTCAGGTGCCTGCCCATCAGGGCAGGCACACTTTTAGTGGTCTATTGAGAAACGAATCTAAGCATCGTTGCCCAGTATTCCCATGGAATGTTCTGAGTTTTGTTGCCTAGGGTTCCCGAATCCGCCTCGCAATGGAACATTCATAGCCGAACCCACTAGGATCGACCTGAAATTTGGGCTCCTAGTGGCCAAGGTCTCCTAACAGCATTCTAGCATCGGATCTTGGACATCCTACTTTACGCAGAGATACCCAAGCCAAAGCAGACCCATGCCGTACTTGGTTCAAAGAGAATGGGAAACGAGAGGGATGCGCTGCTCAACCTCTCTGCTCGTAGAGCATAGTCCCATTCCGGTCCCCTAAAACGGTATGAATCGGGTTCTAACCTTACAATACCTAAAGGTCGAATGATGATAAAATCTTGTGAGAAGCCTTCCAATTTTCTGGGACCACCCTGCCGTAGGACGGACCCGTCAAGGGTTCCACCCACCCATTTCCCTTAATAGCTTTAGTTTTCTAATTAGGTCCTACCACATTTATGTGTGACATTTAAAGTCAGTTTTATTAATTAAGCCTTTTAGGGAACAGGGTTCGTTCGCATAACTTATAGCACAGACACGAAAACATAGCAAAGCAATCTATTGACAAACAAGTTCAAACAAGTTCCTTAACTTATCTTCAAGTTAATCTTTGTCTTCCGCCCATACATGAGAAATTATGTATCCCTTCTGTCCAAGAGAAGTATCCCTTGTGCCCTGCAGAAGTAACTGGTCCAAATCTCATGGCACCACAAACTCAATCCTTTATTTAGAATAGGATCTCCCAACATGCCCAGATGTTGGGGGCCATGGAGGTCTTCAACTCCATTCTAGACCTAGCAAGGGGTGTCCAGAGTTCCAACTGACCCGCAAGCTATCTAGGAGTGAAACATCATTCCCGTGGTTGGCCTTTTCACCACTCGAACTTCGGCCCATGAATCGAGCAGTGTCCTCTTTGGGTTAATCTACGGTGCGATCATGGAGGTGATCCACCCGTGCAAAATATCCTTCCTTAATTAAATTCTTTAAGAATCAAGAACAGACAAGGCATTCAACCCTAATATCATTTTTCAAGAAATTATTCCTTTATTCCCATGGCGATGTCATCACAGACCCTTGCCATGCATTTACCATAAATCAAAAGCACTTGGAATAATCATCCAAACAACAACTAACAAGCAGTTGAATGTAAAAGCATTTAGGATGTTGTTCGATCAACCAACAAAACCAATTGCATTCTTCCCAAACAATGCAAGAATAGTCGCAATAACATTGCCATCGCATATCTGCTCTCCCCCTTGGGATCAACGAGTGATTCTATATAAAATTTACTTAACACTTGTATACATAATTTTTAATGTCATGATTATGCTATTCATAACCTTTGACCAATTCTTCCTTGTAATTGCACTATCAACGAATAAGCCACATGCAACTAGGTGCAATTAACTTTCCTTGATATATGTACTTCGCAAGCTCCATCTTACAAATATCTGATATGAAATGATCTATACTCGTGCATCATAGTATAGGGCCTAACATATCTCATACGGGAATCAAAATAAGCATCTATCAATTTAGAAATACATTACTTACGACCGGTATGGCAATTGGATTGACGATGATGCCTTCGTCTGAAGCTTCGTTTGTTGGTTATGGGATTGCCATCCGTACGTGACATTCTTTGCTTGGGGGCTATTGTCCACAAGTAGACTCAAGAGATTAAGAAGGCGGAATAGATTCGAGATGGGAGAGTGTAAGAGAAGATAGGTGAGTTGAGGATCCAATTAGAGGGAATTGAGCTAACTCTCTTCCTTGCAGCCTCTCGGGCCTCCTTCTCTCTCTCTCTCTCTCTCTCTCTCTCTCATAATCTCTTGGAGGGGTATCCTTCTCTCTACCTCTCTCTTGCAGCCTCTCCGGGTCTCCTTATCCTCCCTTGAGCCTCTCCCATGCCTCATATTTATAGTGAATTAGAGGAGAGGGCTTGTGGGGCTGAGAAGTGGAGCTCTTTGTGGAGGGGGATCTTGGAAAGATTAGTGATCTAATGCTCAGATCATAAATCTGATGGTTCCATTGGCTCCGAAAGGGGAGTAAAACCCCAATACACTTGCCCAAGACACTTGGTTAGAATGCTCTCAGTTCACTCCTTCTTCTTTTCTTTGTTCAAAGTGCTGTTTTCTGTCTGTGGACTGCGATTGCGGCGCACGCGATTTTGCAAATCACTTTTCTTTATTTTTCTTTTTATAAATTCTCCAAAAATAACTAAAACATCACTTTTCTTTTCTTTTAAATGATATCCAGTTCTAAAAATCTCCGTATCTTTTTTAGGATAATATCTAAAATATCTAAAATATACAAATTTTACCCAAAATCTAATATTTTTGGACCATCCAAACTATACACATTAACCTAGTGATTAATATAACTCATAAGTCTTGTTCACGTTGTAATTTACGTGAAGGGTGGCTACGGTCCTTGTCAATCTGAGAAAAATATCAGATTTACGACTCTCGATTTTTCTAAATAAAATATTTTAATTAAATAAAAATTATTAGTTATTAATATTAGCTAGTTCTTACCTTAGTTAGTCTTTAGTTAGTAATCTTACTAACTTATTAATTGACTAACTAACTTTCAAACTAACTAACTAACTTTTATTGTGTGGAAATATTACATAAATGGACTTGGAGATGAAAACAAGAGCTTGAGGTCATTTATGAATACAAGGGATGATATCCTTGACTTTGCAAACTTGATTTCTATGGTGATACTTGAAGAGAAGAACCTTGGCTTGCTCTTCTTCTCAAAGCAAAAATAAGTCTAAATATGTGTCTTACTATGCTAGAAGAGGTAGAGGTCGTGGTAAAGGCCAAGGTGGTATTCGTGGTCAAGGTTGTGATGCACAATAAAATAGAGGAGGATAGTCCTGAGGAGGAGGGGCAGCCAAAGAGGGCAAGTTGCAGATTCTAATAGACAATAGAATTTTGTTGATAGCAAAGAGTACTATCATTGTGGTAAAAAAGGCTACATTTCTAAAAATTTCTTCAAAAAGAAGACTAAAATTAGAAATGAAAAAAGTAGCAAGGTAACTATGCATCTAGTAGTAGAAACAATGATGACAAAATTGAATAGTTGTTGGTTATGCAGCACTTTATGAACACAATGACTATTGATGGTTCATCAAAGAATGATGTATGCTATGTAGATTTAGGTGCCTTGAACCACATGTCTTCTCTTGGAGAGTGGTTTAGAGAGATGCATAGTCCAGAGTCTTTGGGCTATGTGGAGATAGGGGATGATATAGCTCATCCCATTACTCATGTTGGAAATGTTCCTTTGAGTATGTACAATGGCAAAACTTAGTACTTGGCTGATGTGTTGCATATAGTAAATATTACGAATAACTTGATTTCTGCTGGTTAGATGGTAGAATTGGGATTGCAAGTTTGGTTTACATCTGATAGTTGTTATGTAGAACATCTAAAAAATGATTGCATATTGATTACAAAAGGAAAACGTACTGGTAGATTGTTTACTCTTGATGTAAGTCTATCTAAAATGGATGCTACCATGTTTATGCAAGGTCTAAGTATTGTTGTTGATATTGAAATTTAACATAAGAGAATTAGTCATGTGAATGTGCAGTGGCTAAAAGACATGCAGTCAAAACAGATTGTGGATGGCTTGCCTAAGTTTATAGTTGACACGATGCACAAGGTATGTGAAGAATATCAACTTGAAAAGTAAGTAAGACATATGTTTCCACATGAAAAGCATGTGTGCAAGAAGCCACTTAAATTGATGCATTCTGATGTGTGAGGTCCTACAAAGATTGCAACTTTGAGTGCTTGTAGGTATTATAATTCCTTCATTGATGGTTATACTCGCAAAGTATGGGTTTACTTTATGCTGAGAAAAGTGAGGTGCTCACTCACTTTAAAAGATTTAAGGCTTTGATTGAGAAGGACATAGGGTTGCATATGCTTAAGATTGGATGGATGGGGGAAAATCTCTCTCCAATGAGTTTTGTGTCTTTTTGCAGAAAAATGGTATATAGAGGTAGTATACATGTAGATATACTCAGCAACAAAATCGAGTTGCTGAGCAGAAAAACATGCATATGGTAGAGGTGGCTCGTGTATTGATGTCAGAGAGAAACTTGCCTTATGACTATTAGGCTAAAGTAGTTGCTACTACTACTTTATACATTATGAATAGGACACCCACTACTATTGTACATGGTATGACACCAGAAGAGAAATTTACAGGTAGAAAGCCAAATCTCTCCCATTTAAAAGTATTTGGATGTATTACTTGTGTGTATATTCCTGATGAGTTGTATAGTAAATTGGATCCAAAAGTAGAAAAATGTGTATTCATTTGATATTATCTTGAGCAGAAGGAATATAGATGTTATAACCCTATTATGTGTGAGCTGAGAGTTAGCAGGGATGTTTTTTATAAAATGAGTAGCTGGTATAGTAGTGTGGAGAATATAGTTGGGATTGATGAGCATGAGAGTGTGGTTGTATAGAAAACAAGTCAATAGTCTCACAAATATTGAGTGAACCACAAGAGTCTTCTAGTCATGGTTTTGTTGATAGACCTTGAAGTGGAAAATTGAGGGTATAGGTTACTCCACCAAGTACATTACAAGTGTCAAGAAAAGGTAAAGAGAAAGTTGGGGACTCACCTATTGTGACATATGTAACATCAGGTTTCTATCATGTTGATGCTGATTTAGATGGCTCTTGAGTAGAGCCTGGATGAGGAGTTTGGGTTTCCATCTATTAAAACACTTGGTATGTGGAAGATACAAGAGGATGCTAAAGCACCTGGTAGTGATCAAGGTCTAGGCAAGTCAAGTAGTGTGAGAAAGCCAATGCAATGACTGACATATGATAGCTATGTAGCTCATTACTATGCATACATGGCTAAGGTTGTGTAGGATATGGAGCCCACTTGTTTTGAGGAGCAATGGATAATGAGCATTGGGCTCGTGCTATGGATGATGAAATGGCTACACTTATGGAGAATGACACATGGGAGTTGGCACCCTTACTTGAAGGCAAGAAAGCTATTGGTTGTAAATGGGTTTACAAGGTCAAGCATAAGTTAGATAGATCTATTGAGTCCTATAAGGCATGGCTAGTTGCCAAAGGGTATACGCATACTCATGGTATTTATTATGAGGAGGCTTTTTTTCAAGTGGCTAAAATGGCTACTATGAGGGCTATCATAACAATGGCTACATCAAAAGATTGGATCATGTACCAAATGGATATTAAGAATACATTTTGCAGGGGGAGTTGCAAGAGAAAGTTTATGTCGAGTAGCCATCTAGTTATGTGAATGAGAATAATCTAGATTATGTATGTAGACTTCATACAACTTTATATGGGCTGAAGTAAGCACCTAGGGCGTGGCATGTCAAGATTGTAGAATTCTTTTTTAGCATTGGACTTCGCAATGTAGAGGCTGATAACTCACTCTATATATGTAAGAATGATACATGCATTGTGGTCATTATTATATATGTGGATGATTTGAGCATTGTGGGTGATATTGAGATAGAGATTGACAATGTGAAGGATCTTCTCAAGGCTAAATTTGAGATGAAGGTTTTAGGAGAGCTACGCTACTTTCTTGGCATAGAGATCATGAGGACTCTATAAGGTATATGTTTGTCACAAAGACAATATGTATTGGATATATTGAAGAAGTATGGTATGACTAATTGCAAGTCTATTTCTATACCTTTGGGTATTAATGCTAAGCTTAGTGCACATGAGAGTGACTTGATTAAGGATATCACTATGTATTGAAATATTGTTAGCCTTATCCATTTGATGATGACTAGGCCAAACCTAAATTACATAGTTGGCTTGGAGAGTCAATTTTGCATCTTCCATGGAAGCCACATTTGGATGCAGTAGTGCAGTGCACATTATGCTATGTCAAGTCCACATTGGACTATGCCTTGCAAGTGTACCATTGGAGTTGTATGGTTACACAAATGTAGATTAGACTAGTAGTATTTTAGACAGGAGATCTACTAGTGGTTTTATGTTTTCCTTTAGAAGTGTTGCTATTACTTGGAGTAGCAAGAAACAACCGATAGTAGTTACCTTTGTCTAGTACAAAGGAATTGCAATTGCAGCATGTGAGATAGCTTGGTTATGCAAGCTACTTGGTGATTTGGAGATGTAGGTGGATAATTTGATTATCATCTACTATGATAGCCTTAGTAGCATTCAATTGGCTAGGAATCTAGTGTATCATACATGAACCAAACACATAGAGATCCATTATCATTTCATTTAGGAGCAAGTCCTAGAAAATGATATTGAATTAGTTTATGTCAGCATAGAGGATAAGCTATTGACATTTTCACCAAGGCCTTGGGAGTTGAGAAGCTTCAATGCTTCAAGACTATGCTTGGAGTTCATGAGCTCATGTTGAGATTGAAGGAGAGTGTTGAGATATTGAGCTCTAGATGTTGAGCCGACATCCACTAAGTGTATTGATGATGTGGTAGGACATTATTCACTAGAGTATTATGTGATCGACATGAGGATACACCAATGATTCTATAGCTAGACTATACCCACATAGTCCATCCTTGGTTATAGCACATTCATGGTGCCACCTCTTCTTTTCTTAGCGAGTTCACACTTAGTGATCACGTGTATATACCTTGTGGTACTTTCATGTTATTATTTTATCATGTTGTAGACTTAGTTCTTTTGTGGCAAAGAAGAAGAAAGAAGAAGAAGAATATTTCAACCCTATTTCTTTATGTTTCCAAGTCTCCATTGCATTTGTTTGTGTGTGTTCTTGGGTGCTTCACCTCTCTCTCCTTTGATTTTTTTTTAGACAAGTTAAATACAACATTCATAATTGTGTTTGGAACCTTTGCATATTAGGTCATGGCCTTTGGATTACGTAATGCACTATGTTCTTGGCAATGCATAATTGATAAAACCTTCAGTGACATTTCTCCAAAAGAGCTAAAAGTTTTCATTGATCATCTGGGGGTAGCTACCACTACGAGTAGACATTTAATAACTTAGAGGAAATGTTTTGGGCATTATAGGAAATTTTTCATTGCTCTAAATTCAAGGAAATGTACCTTTTGAGTGCCCTCTGGATTACTATTAGGTCATGTAGTTAGTTCGGCCAGAATTGTGATTGATCCAAAAAAGAATAAAGTTAGTGTTGTTATGAGTCCGTCACAAAACCCCAAGGAAGTGCATAGTTTCCTATCATTAGTTGAATATTATTGACGATTTATTAACATACTAGTTGAAAGGACATTGACATTGACAAATTTATTATCCTTCAACTATTCTTTTATTTGGAGGGATATGTGCAAAATATCCTTTGAGGATGTGAAGCAAGAATGATCTAAAGTGCAAGCCCTAAAAGCACCTAAAAGAGATAAGACATTCTACGTGTTTTCGACATCCATGATATATAGTATCAGTTGATGCTTAGCTCATACATGGGATGAGAAATACTACCATCCGATTGCGTTCACTAGTTGTTGCAAATTGGGAGTGCTTGAAATTAATTATATGTATATGAAAAAATTGTGCATCGAGATGGCCTTTGCCACAAAGAAATTTAGGCACTATATTCTGTACGAGAAGGTAGTATTTTATACAAAGGCAGAATGACTGAGGTTATTATTGGACACGTTGCAACCACTTGATTGCCTAACAAAGTGGTTGATCACTTTGTAAGACTTTGGTTATGAGATGAAGAGTAAGCCACAAGATTGCAAGGCATTGTAGAGTGTCTTGTAGACCTTAGGGAGTTGAAACAAGGATTGGATGAAGTTAGCAACCTTGATGGTCTATTTAAAATAGACACAGATTCCATTCCATCTTGGTATGTTGTAATAACACATTATCTATTTATACAAGACATTGGAGCCTCTTTGTCTAAGATTGAGAGAATGAAAAATAGATAGTAAGCCTTAAAGTTTTCCTTAATTATAGGAACTCTATATCGGAAAAGGATAGATTATGTTTATTATCTATGTGTTATGCCTGCTGAAGTTCCATTCATCTTGGAAGAGTGTCATTACTCCACTTGTGGAGGGCACTTTGTTGGATGGTTGACTGCACAAAAAGCCTTAAGAGCCATATATTGATGGTTGTCTATTTTCTAGGATGCATTTGCATATGTAAAGATATGCAATATATGCTAGAGACATAATTGTAAGGAGAATAGGAACCACCCACTCACTAATGCCTATTATGGCTTTATTACCATTCGAGAAGTGGGTACTGACTTTTTAGGTCTAATTACACATAAGAGGTATATCATAGTAGTAATTGAATATTTTATGAAACGGTCAGAAGAACGAGCAATGAGGAAGGATGATTCAAAGGAAACTAGTAGCTTTCTTCTTGAATAGATAATATGTCACGATGGTTTTGGCCCACCAAAAGAGTTAGTATTGGACCATTGAACTCATTTCCTAAATAATATGATCAAAAGCTTGGATTAAACATAATAAAATGACACATTACAATCCATAGCAAATGGGTAAATTGAAAGCACCAATAAGAAACTTGTAGGAATTTTGTCAAATATTAGTTTAGAAAAGAAATGAGATTGGGATAATAAATTATACATGGTTGTACAGGTGTACAACACAACCTTTAAATGAGCTATTGGCCACACCCCTTTCAAATTAGTCTATTACCCTTTGAGATCAAGTCACCTTTTGATGAGCTCAAACTTCAAAATTTATTACATCAAGAGGTGGCCAAGTGTCGTGAGGAAACAACTTCATGATGTGAAAGAGAAGAAGTATACCTTTAAAAAAGGACAACTGGTCTTGTACTATGATACATGTAGGGAGTTTTTCTTGGAAAATTAGAGCCTAAGCGGGATGGTCCCTATAGAATAGTTAGAATAGGTAAAAATAAGTCCACCATATTATTAGCAGATTTATAGGGGATGGAATTCAAGAATATGATAAATCTAAACAAGATTAAGCCTTATTATCTATAAGCATATTGATGAGACAAATGTCCTTGTTGGTTTATGCCATGTTGATTTGAAACCCACAAGAGAAGTCAAACTTGGTTGATTGGGTGGTCAATCCCTATTTGGAGCATCCATACTCGGAACAAGATACTATCAAGGATGACTTGTTTGGTGGAGCAAAGGGTATGAGGTGATTGAGCAATAAGATGGGACATTTGTTTGGGAAATTAAGATCTTCTACCATCGTTGCTTGAGTATCTTGACAAGTATCCCTGTAGGTTTCAATGAAGAAGGTGGGATGGAGCCTTTGATTCACCCTTTGAATATGCTGAACTTTGATAATCATAGTTATGAATAGAGGCATTGATGATGGCTGACTGTGTAAACTTTTTATGAACCTATACAGTGTATTTTGATGGAGCATCCAAGGGTCCAGATAAGAAAGGGAGAATTAGGATAATCATTAGAGATCCGCCGTATAGGGTTATGATGAAATTAGCTACCTATGTTGGGGTAGGATTTATTAACAATATGGTAGAATGTAAAGCCCTAATAATGAACATTGGTAAGAGAGGCAATATTCACCAATTATTGATATCGAGTCAACTAAATGGAATACACATGATATGAAATTCCATCATTTGTATGTATTATCGCGTTGTTATAGACATGATCATTGAGTTTGAAGGAGCGTCTCTTAAGTTAGCTTCACGATATTGGAATCAATTTGTTGATTCATTAGCAAATTACGCTTATGAAGAAGAACTCTTTTTCAACTATGGTCTTGGCTCGGATATATCCCTTGATGATGAGATAGGACCTAGTTGATTATGGAGACTCTTATCAAAACATGCTTTGTATGGTAGGTAGTGGCTAGTTTGGGTAATGCAGAAAGTAGTTGAGACCAATCTACCATTATTATCTTAGACCCATAGGCTCATTAGATAACATGTTATATGTACACCTATCTTGTTGTATAGGTAGGAGGTATGGGTCACAATTTGATGCACCTAGTTTAGGGCTAGGAGCCCTATTTTTTCCTTGAAATAGAGCATCTTGTTACATGTCTAATGCCACTCCAAGGAGGGATATGGTATACGCTATATTGATTTATTACTTTAGGCCAAGAGGGCTGATTGTTTTGGATATCAATATTATATTTTGTTAGGCTAAGAGGGCCACTTCTTTTGCAGTGAAATGATTCACTTTGTTAAGCCAAGAGGGCCATGTGTCTAGTTGGTGCCAATGCCCTTGATGGTTCTTTGTTTTAGTGTTACACTAGACATATTTAAAGAAGCACCTGGAGGGAGCCAATTGCTCCATGGAAACTTCTTGTGGCCAGTCTAGGTGGTATATTTCTTTTTCAAGTTCTTTTCCCTTAAGCAAAATTTGTATGTGTATTTGGGGATGTTTCTTTCTTTGTTGGGGACTGACAGTCAAGGCATAAAGTCCTAGGATTAGGTTAAGTATGTATGGGGAGGTTTGAGCAGTTGACTGCCTCCTAAGAAGACATTATTGGGCATACAAAAATTTGGCTTAGAGATAGCCCTAGTAACCGTGTCCTCCTAGCTTGCTTGACAGGTGGTTCTAGAAATTCGTGCTAGTTGTGAGACAGCTAGGGAAGCCTGATTAATACAAGAAGAAAATGATAAATGTGTCTAAAATACATATAATACGGAGATGTGTAAAAAAGGATCCTAACCCCCCTGAAATAAGAACATAAAGAGAAAAATCAAAAGAGTAGATGTTTATTACCTTGGGCATGTATGGTAGGTCCATGGCGATGAGTCAACGAGGCCTTGCCTTCTTGGGGGTAGCATCTAGCCAAAAGAAAATAAGGAAGGTTTGAGCAAAAATAGAAGTGAGTAGAGAAAAAGAATTTAGTGTCACCTTGTGAGAGCTTGTGGTAGGTTCTTGGGTACTGAGACTGGATCGATGCCCTGTTCTCATTGGCTCACAATACGCTTAGCTTCCTCCTTTTTACACATCTAGATACCAAATAATGAAGAATAGAGAATGAGAAAAAAATGAGAAAATATATGGATAGAGACTAGACCGAGATGCCTTGTTCTCCTTGGGTCACAATATACTCAGGTTTCTCCTTTTTACACATATGGGTACCAAATAACGAATTATAGATAATGAGAAAAAATTAATACATATATGAATTCAAGTGGACCAGGCTGTAGGAATACTTGCCTAGTAGAAGTTCATGGTATAGTTGTCTTAGGTTAGGTAGGTGGGTCGTCAGATCATCACTTAGGATGATCTCTTTAATAAATTTTTAAGCCAGTCTATATTGGAGCAGTTATTAGTAGCAACTAGCTTTTGATCTATTTGTTAGATTATGCTTGGCCTATCCCTTATGGAATTCATGCCTTAACCTTTGTTAGGGGATAGGGTGAGAGTTGTGTTCTATGCTATGTTGTGTATTTTATTTGAAGCAGCTTGGTGCTTGCTATGTTTTAGTTGGGTGAATATCAATTTGTGGGTTTGAAAGCATGAGTCACCCTATACCATGGTCACCAATGAGAGGTGTGAGTAGGCACCAAAAATAAAGTAGAAGATGAAGCATTCGTGGTAAATATAAACATGCATCACCGAAGTTCTCTAAGAAAAATTAGGTGGCTTGGAATGTGTTGGAAGCATCCGTTTATCAATTAGAGTTTGTTAGATGGCCCATTTAAAGAGGTGTAATTTTAGAGTTACAAAGCAACTACCTAATTCGAAGGTCAAAAATAGTGACAAGAGACCAAGCTAGTAGTAAATGATGCCGAGATGTGGCTATACCTTTAGATCTTGAATTTGAGCTTGTTTACCTCTTCGATTTTAGTAAAACCACTTGTTAGTAGTGTGAACGCAAAGAGAGTGAGTTGGATGTTTGTTAATTAGTGATTAAAGAGCTTAAAGCTCTAAAAAATCTCCACGATTGGGGAAAAAAATGGGTGCATTTTTCAACACACCCCTTATTTTCCATGATTGGGGGAACTGTCAAATCTGCAAGGACTAGGTATGAGTTCTTGAATTTTTTCTCTCTTGATCGCTGTAAGAAGTGCCTAAAATAATGCACTCAATCAAAAGATCAATTTTAGTATTTCTCTCTCCTCTTTCTTTCTCGCCATAGTGGGTGTTCATACAGGCTGAGAGGGAGAGGGAAAAGGGGTACCAGAGTGTGATATGATGCAAGTAACGGAGCAAGGGAGTATGAAGGTGGTTGTTAGTAATTGTGTGGAGTATCAGTGGGTTGCTTAACACCTTGCATAGAAAGAGTATAAAAGCAGGCTATCAGAATAAACCTCCTCGATGTTTTCCACTTGTTGATGGGAGATTATTGGTCAATTCATTCTCTGAATTGATCAATAGATCAAAGATTAGTGGTGTTCTCATTGATCAAAGCCTATTATATTGAATTTCAACATTCATTTCAATCTTATTTCATCATGGGTATCATTTAAAGTGTCTCGATGCATAACTCTAATTTGATTGTCTAATATTCTTTGCCCAAGATTGAAATATTATAAAGGAAAAGTACTAGCAATTCAGTGAGTCACTGAATTGCATTGGTAAGACCCTCAATCAATACTCAATTCTTTATTCTAATCTTTCATTGATCAATCATGCATATCATTGAAGGCTGAAAGAAAATTTCAGTTATATATTTCATCCTTGATTGACTAATTAGAATGCTACTGCCATTTTGATATTTCCACCAAGGAAAAGGTAGATGTCAGGGGAGATAGTGGGACAATAGAGAGGTGACCCTCCCCCACTATTAAAGATCTCAAAGAGGTACAACGAATTGATTTGGGGGGGACTTTCCCCACCTCCTAGTGATTTAGAGCATGTGGAGGGAGCCTATTGTGCTATTATTGTTAGAATATCAAGCTCTCGTTACTCTTCAGTCAGTCTACCTTTATGTGTGTGACCGACATTAGCTGGATACAGCTGTACGTGACATTCAATAAGTTGGTCTATTCAGTGACATAACCATAGTTAGTCTTGGTTAATCATACTTATGTGTGTAAGTATCTTTCAATTAGTATGATGGAATAATAATGGAAGAAGAACAACAATGAGTTGAGGCTCATCTTCCACTCCACTCTATCTCTCTCCCTCTCTTCCAACATGGTATCAGAGCTTGAACACCTGAAGCCTGAAGGCTTGGCAATGGCCATTTGACATATAGACATCAGATCTAAAGAAAATGTCATCAAAGGAGACTATGCATGTAACCCATTTTTTGCAGAAGCTATATCTTGATACAAAAATGGTTTTTGGAGAAACCACCCTCATGTCTTGACCATTTCAACGTGGTCTACAACTTTGTAGAAGAAAGGTTTTTTCAATTCCTCACAGATTTTGAGATATTCAGCACAGACCTGTGTAGACTAGCTGTTTATTGCAATAAACATCAGGTGATTCTAGGGCACTGGTGGCTTTCATCCTAACAGTGTATATGCCCTTATTATCATGAATTTGACCATGATATTGGAGTGTTAAATACTCAGTTTTGGAGCTTATTTGTGGGCTGGAAACAATGAATTGGTTGGTGTCCTGAATTTGGAAACAATATACATACAGGGTTGAACTATCTATGATGCTTATTTGCTACTGACAAATGCTTGGATGATACCACTTGAGTGGTAGATGCTTTTTGGGATATTGTGAGTGCTGAAAGTCCAAAATTTGGACTGATTTGTTGCTGGTTATATAGAGATCAAGAACATAGCAGATCAGCTTGCCACCATTGGATGTTTAGTGTCTGAGGATGATATGATTGTAGTGACATTGAATGGACTTGGCAAAGAGTATAAAGCATTTGATACGTCTATTTCAGTGAGAGCTGAATCCCCTGATTGGGATGAGCTGATTGCTTTGCTGCTGCATGAGGAAGTTAAGCTTGGGCTGAATATAGGCTCTAGTACGTTTCAAAGCAGAGACACTATTCTTTACTCTAGCCAGCGTGGTAGAGGCGGCAAAGGCTGTGGCTCTTTTCGAGGTCAAGGAGACACTCAAAACACTTATGGAAAGCATCAATAGAATGTCGAGCATGGCACAAATACATAGGGCTAGTGTGGATCTCCAGCTTTAGAGGTAGGGGGAGATCACCCCATGGTAGAGGTTGTGGATCTGGTTCGTGGCAGTCAAATGATCAGTCAAATAGAGATAAGGACTGCCATTACTATGATAGATATGGACACATTGCAAAGGATTGTTACAAGAAGTAGGGAGATATGAAGGAAAAGGGAAAACAACATGGACACTATGCATCTTCTAGCGGTGCTCATGATGAGCAGGTTGACAGATTATTTGCCATGCAACATGTGTCTAAGAATGCATCTAGGCAAAACAGAGATGAGAGATGGTACATTGATTCAGGGGCTTCAAATCATATGACACCCCATGGAGAATGGTTTGATGAGATGGTTGTAGGTTCACATGGTTATGTGTGTACTCGGGATGACACCCAACATGACATTCAACACACATGAATTGTTTCGTTGTTGATGCCTGATGGCAAGAAAAAAGAGGCTGCATGATGTACTACATGTACCTACAATAACCAATAATCTTTTGTTAGTTGGACAGATGGCAGAACATAATTTGCACATGAGATTTAATAGAGATGGATGCTTTGTTGAAGAATATGGTAATGACTGTAAATTGATTGCTAAAGGCCGAAGAGATGTCATAATGTTTACTCTTGATGCATCAATTCCAGAATTGAAAGCAGCCATGTTTGCACATGATGATGGTACTATATGGGATGTTGAGATATGGCATAAGCGGATTGGCCATGTGAATGTACAAAAGCTGAAATCTATGTAGCAAAAGGAGATTGTGCTTGGATTGCCTAGGTTCATCATGACTTTGGACATGTATGTTATGCATGCCAGTTTGGAAAGCAGGCAAGGTTTCCATTTATGAGACATGTACGGAATAGCTCACGACCCTTGTAGTTGGTACATTCAGATGTATGGGGTCCATCTCATAATGCTTCGTTTGGTGGTGCTTGTTACTATGTATCCTTCATTGATGATTTCAGTAGGTATACTTGGCTTTACATACTGAAACATAAGGATGATGTGTTTGATGCATTCAAGGATTTCAAGAAGCATGGTAAAAATGAGTTGAGCTATAAAATTTCATGTCTTAGATCAGATGGAGGTGGAGAATATGTCTCTAATTACTTTGACAAGTACCTTGCTAAACATGGGATCAACAGATAGTTAACTTGCAGCTATACATCGTAGCAAAATGGTGTAGCAAAAAGGAAAAATAGGGTACTGATGGAATCGGAAAGAGCTATGCTAAATGAAAAGAGTTTGCCAAATGGTTATTGGGTTGAAGCAGTAGTGGTTGCTGCCTATGTGTTGAATAGAACCCCTACAGTAGGGATTCATGATGTAACTCCATATGAGAGGTTGTATGGTCATAAGCCTAACATTTCACACTTGAAGATATTTGGCAGCATTGCATATGTGCATGTTCCTGATGAAAAGAGAAAGAAATTGGATCCTAAAGCTGTCAAGAGTGTGTTCCTTGGTTATGCACAAGACCAGAAAGCTTACAAGTGTTATGTACCGTCTACACATGAGACATTGATTAGTAGAGATTTTTTTGATGAGCTGGCATCGTGGTATGGTAATCCTATTGCAGTGGCTACTAATAGATCTCAGCCAGCACTAGTAATGCTAAAAATACACCTACAGTGAGTACATTTATGAGTGGTCCTACAGGTGATGGGTCACCTAGAGCATTTTACTCTGTCCGCTAAGGTTTTAAGTGTGGGGACGCGTCCCTACGCATCTATGATATATGCCCGCCTGCATATGTCTCAAGTTGATCATGCATGTATGCCATGACCTATTTTTACCCTCATGGGGTCCCTTTCCCACTCACCCGTCTAACTTAACCCCACCTTGGGGCCGTTCCTTCACTGTTTCCCTTTATCCCTTGTTTTGACATTTTGCATGTGAGCGCATCCTATGTTCACTGGAATCCAAATCTCACCTTACAGCCATGTTTGTCCCTTTGAACTACCCATTTTTCCTTTTTACCAACCCCTATTTCAACACATGGTTCTTGAGATATTAATTTTTGACTCATTTCACGTAAATTAGACGGTTTCCCATGTAAACTTGCCTTTATTGCTTCAAAACCGTGATTTAACATGGCAACCATGACAACCACCTTTCCCTAGATATTTTTTGTTTTTTCTCCATGTCATTCCGATGCAAGATTGGTCCGATAGTAATTTTTGTGGGTTTTTGGGACTTTTTTGTGCGTAATTTCCACATTTTTCCCATGTGCACATGCCTTCTTTGCATCGAAATTCCAGTTTAATTTGATAGCAGTGTCCAGCCAACCTTTCCCCACCTTTTTCCCTTTTTTTCTCCCCCTATTCCGACAGCCGGATTTTTCGTTATTAATTTTTCCATGTGTTTTCGGGTGTCTTTTTTTTGTTTTTTGCATACAAACCCTTCCTAATTTCCCCGGAACTGAGTGTTGATGTGGCCCTGTGAATCCCTTTCCCTTGGACATTTTTTCTTTATGCTGCCCTTCATTCCGCCAAATGGTTCTTTCTGTACTAATTTTTGAGTCCATTTTTGCGTCTGATTTTTTGGTTTTTTCCATGTGAATGCATCCTATCTCAGTGGAAATCGTGTTTTGATGTGATAGGGTTGTTGGGCACATTATTCTGCACATTTTTTCTTCTTTTCGCACTTCATTCAGACGAGCGGATTTTCTGAAATTAATCCGTGAATGTGTTTTTAGAGTTGTTTTTTGCCTTTTTTCCATGAGCACTTTTCCATCCTTTTCTTTTCGTCAACCGACACATGTTTTCTTTTTACGGAATTGTGTTTCGACGAATGTTTTGTGAGTTATTAAAATTTCCTTGTTTTGCCGTGTTCTCACGTGCATCGCCTCGCGCGTGAACGCGCGCATTTTTGAATTTACTCTCCTCAAGACGCCCCGTTGCCTTCGCACCCTTTCGTATCGATGTCCCCGCCGTGTTCAATCCCATCAATGCAAATTTGTTTTACCCCCACCCCGTGCATACGCATGTGTAACGTGCCCGCCCCTCAAAATTGCAGGACATGTATTAGCAGCCCATCGAGAGATCAATCTAGAAGATGCCGCCCGGCACTCCCAAGGAATGACACGGGGTTTGCCAACTAGGGTCTCTCGAGTCTGCCTCGCAACGGAACCTATCCGGCCGTTCCCACTAGGATTGACTTGAAGTCTGGGTTCCTAGCAGTCGAGTCTTCCTAACAGCCTTCTAGCGTTCGTCGACAACCGCTCCACTTTGCATAGATACAACTGGCAAACTCACACTGCACTTGGTTCAAAGAGAATGGGAAATGAGAGGGATGCATCGCTCGACCTCTCTGCCCGCAAGGCATAGTCCCATTCCGGTCCCCTAAAACGGTATGATTCAGGATTCTAGCCAACATTGTCTAAGGTCATCGACCGACTTTTTCCTAACATTTCTCGTTAACATTTCCTTTCAGGAAAGCTCTAGGCTAACTAAGACCACCCTTCCGTAGGATAGACCCATTGGTCACATCCACCATGCTTCCCTCGGGGGTCGTTTTAGTTATCTAATTACCTACCACGTTATGTTTGACACATAAAAGCAGCTTCCTTAATTAACCTGTTAGTCACAGGTTCCTTTACGTAATTTAGGGCACAGACACGAAGACAAGATAAAACAAGATCAAACACTTCCTTAACTTATCTTCAGATTAATGTTTGTCTCCCGCCCATACACGAGAATTAAGTGTTCCTTTCTGCCTCCGCAGAAAAATCCTTCCGTCTCCCGACAACAAAACTCGAAGGTTTATCCTACCAAGATTCCGCCTTGTAACTAGTATCAAGGCCTCGAGATCCCATCTCGAGTCACGTAGAACACTTGTATAGGGCTCGGAGGCATTGGGATTTATGACCAGAGCCCCCACTGGCACCCAAGCATCCTCCTATGCCAAGCAATTTCCACGGAGAGACCTCTCGCAGTGGGTTTGGTCCACATTCCCGGTGCGGATTCATAACCCCCTTGGTTAGGGTTTGGTGGTTCGCGGGGGGCAGCTAGTGCCATCCTTCCTTAATTAACCCTTTAGGAACTCAACCATAGTTGAAGCAACTAGCCTAACATCCTTTAACTAGGAAAACATCCTTTTGTTCCCATGGCAATCAATCATCATAGACTCGGTCATGAAATCATCAACCACACCCTCACTTGGGTTAACATCCAAAACCACATTAACAAACGGTTGAATGCACAACCTCTTGCTTCAAGGCATCACAATCCCATTGCATGCACAACCAGAATTTAACTTGGATGTATCAAAACACTTTTACAACCTTTCAAACAACCAAGCATAACTTGAGTCAACAATCCATCTTTAACAAGATCGGCCTTCGCTAAAACCATTTCAACAGTTCCAAGCAACATGCTTAGCATAAATCAACTATCATAAAGTCTTCTCTCCCCCTTGGGTTAGGGCTTCGCAAGGACAATTTATCAGATTCCTTCTAGATCCTTTAAATGATCTAAGTGATTTCATCTTAACCTTCATTAATCCTGGCTACCTATTTAGGGTAGAATATCAACCCAATTCCTAGAGTAGCTATCTAATATCATAGGTCACCAAGTGCTAATCCATATTGCTAGCACATCACCAAGAGTAAATTAACAAAACTCCAACCTAATTAGCCATAGGTTATCCAATCTTCATCTATCGACAGACAAGGATCTCTAAACGGAATTTCTCTTAGAACTACTGTTCTATCAATGTTTATCGTGCAATCCCATTGAGTGTACAAGTTGACATATATCGACATGTGCATGATCTAACTGTTACTTTAATATAGTCTATCATCCTTGTGCATGAAAAATTAGTTTGCAATCTTAGGATGCTATTGCATTTTTTTGATAAGGGAGTATATGAAAGTCTAGGTTTCTTTCCTATGGTGCAAATGTATCTTACGAAGGGAAACTAACATTTCATGTGTTTCTTTTAATCATGATTGCAAAACATGAATTCTAAATGACTATTCATGCACTGAACTGGTTTGAAAGCTATTATTTTATGTGAAATAATGTAAAAACCTTATCATTTTATATGTGTAAAAGCTATCATTTCATGCATATAAACTTATGCAAACTCCATACTCTATCATTTCGTGTATGCAACCTAGCGCCTAAGGCTCGTCCGTGTTCCATGCACGTAGCTAACCCCTTCATTTCTTTCACGAGAAATAAAATGTAATTAATTACAAAGCTTAAAGAACTTGGGTTTGATTTGTGATCGTAGGGGCATTTATTGCGCTGGTTACTCTGCTCGCCTCTCCCGCATTACCGGTACAATGGTAGCTTTGGCACCTACGCTTCCCGCGATTTTCTTCTTGGGAGCCATTTCTACTCGGGGTTTGGGTAGTCCGGGCCTTAGCGGCCTTCAAGATGATCGGTTCGGGAGAGAAAGGTCGCAGAAAGGGGATCCTTTGCCGATGAGGGGGTGGCTTGAGTGTGGCTCCTCGAACCGTCTTCACTCTCCAACTCTCTTCCTCTCTCTTTCTCCTTCTCTCTCTCTCCCTCTCTTCTTCCTCTTCTCTTCTCCTTCTTTCTCTCTCTCCTTACTCTTCTTCTTCTTTTTCTACTTCCTCTTCTCTTCTCCTTCTTTCTCTCTCCTTACTCTTCTTCTTTTTCTACTTCTCTCTTCCCTCTTTCTACCTCTTCTACTTCTTCTTCACTTCTTCTCCTTCTCTCTCTCTCCTCCTTCTCACCTTCTCTTCTTCTCTTCTTCTCTTCTCTCTCTCCTTCTCTTCTTCTCTCCCTCTCTTCTTCCTTTCCTTCTTCTTTTCCTCCTCTTCTCCTTCCTTCTCTCTCTCTCCTTCCCTTCTTCTCTCCCTCTTTTCTTCCTCTCCTTCTTCTTTCCCTCTTCTCCTTCTCTCTTCTCTCCTTCTACCTCTTCTTCTTCCACTTCTTTTTCTTCTCTCTTCTCTCCTTCTCCTTCTCTCCCTTCTCTCTCCCCTTCTCTTCTTCTCTCTCACTTCTTATCTTCCTCTTCTCTCTCCGCTTCTCTTCTTCTCTCCTTCTCCTCTTTCCCTTCTCTCTCTCCTTCTCTTCTTCTCTCCCTCTCCTCTTCCTCTTCTCTTATCTCCTTCCCCTCTTCCTCTTCTACCTCTTCTCCTTCTCTCCCTCTTCTTCTCTTCTCCCTCCTCTTCTCTCTCTTCTCCTTCTCTCTCTCCCTCTCTTCATACTGTTCACGGTGGAGGGGCGGAGCTATCGAACGAATGGGGGGGGGGATGTTTATGTCATGCCCCACGGGAGGGGTGTCAAGATTGTGGGAGAGAAGGAAGGAGTCTCACTTGTAGCTTTCTCACTTACACAATGGGGGAATACACACAAAGGTGGAGGCTGAAAACAGTTTTCCTCTTCTTAGTTGTGTAAGCCAAAAGAACTCTCGTACAAAGAAATAGAAGAACCCTATATATGGGTCTCAAACCAAACTCAAATAACTAAGGTGGCATACTAACTGAGCCACGAACTAGAGTAGATAAGGATAGCTGTCATCTAGCTATTATTCATGGGCGGTGTACCAACCGCATCTGCAGCTAACAAGTCGGTGACATAAATGCACAACGGTCACCCTAGCATATCACGAGTGGAGCTCGATATCTCAACACTCCCCCTCGAGCTCAATCCCAATTCCTGCGCACCAAGCAGGTCTCTGAACTTGCGCAGCTTCTCTGCGCCCAATGCCTTCGTAAATATGTCAGCTACCTGATCCTCTGTGCTGACATAAACTAGATCAATAAGAACTAGTAAAACCCTCTCCCGCACATAGTGATAATGCACCTCAATGTGCTTTGTTCTAGCATGATAGACTGGGTTATTTGCCAAGTGTATACTACTCATGTTGTCACAAGAAATGACAACTGGCCCATCTGTAGGCTGATGCATATCATAAAGTAGCTTATGCAACCAAGCTACCTCACATGAAGCCATTGCTACGCCCCTGTACTCAGCCTCTGTACTTGACATGGCAACTGTAGGCTGTTTCTTGCTGCTCCAAGTGACTGTAGCACTCCCAAAAGAGAACACATATCCACTGGTAGATCGTCTATCAGAAATACTACCAGCCCAATCAAAATCAGTGTATCCATGCAACTGTATCTGAACCCCAGTCTCATAAAGTAGTCCATACTGTAATGTGGACTTCACATACTTGAGTATGCGTCTAGCCGCATCCAAATGTGGTTTCCTTGGAGCCTACATAAATTGACTTACCAATCCAACAGCATAGCTCAAATCTGGCCTGGTAATAGTCATATAAATCAAACTTCCTACTATGCGTCTGTATATAGTAGGGTCTTCCAGAAGATCACCTGCATCTGCGCTCAGCTTCACATTCTGCTCCAAAGGAACTGAAATAGGCTTACAGCCTGTCATCCCATATTTGGACAGCATGTCCAATCCATATTACCTCTGCAAGAGCCGTATCCCACTTGGTGATCTAGTCACCTCAATGCCCAAGAAATAACGCAACTCTCCCAAATCCTTCATCTCAAACTTCTGCTTCAATAGCATTTTCACATGAAGGATATCTTCATCATTGTCACTTGTCATAATCAAATCATCAACATAAATGACAAGTAGCATAATACCTTTCTCTGTTTTTCTCACATAAAATGAGAAATCTGCCTTGGAAATCTGAAAGCCAATAGTGACAAGATACTGTCATATCTTGTCAGACCATGCTCTAGGTGCTTGCTTCAATCCATACAAGGCTTTCTTCAACTTGCAAACAAACTCAGGATGAACATCATGCACATAACCTGGTGGCTGCTCCATATAGACCTCTTCTTGCAAATCACCATGCAAGAAGGCGTTCTTTACATCCATCTGATGTAAAGACCATCCCTTTGATGCAGCCATAGCAATGACTGCTCTTACGATTGCCATCCTTGCAACCGGACTGAATGTTTCTTCATAATCAATTCCATATGTTTGTGCATACCCCTTGACTACTAATCTTGCCTTGTATCTATTCACAGAACCATCTACATTGTGTTTCATCTTATAAACCCACTTACAACCAATTGCATTCTTATCTTTAGGCAAAGGTACTAATTCCCATGTAGCATTTGCTTCCAAGGCATCCATTTCTTCATCCATGGCTTTCTCCCATTTTTCTTTTCCCATGGCTTGCTCAAAAGAAGTGGGTTCTGGTTCCTATATCACTTTGACCATATAGGCATAGTGAATGGCTGTAAATCCATCATATTTTAGTCTATCCACAGGATCCTAGCTCTGGTAGACCTGCACAAAGTAGGTTCACTCCCAGGTGCTCTCAAAACATCCCTGGTCTTCCTTACTCCAAGTGTAATAATAGAAGGAATACCCAACTCATCATCAATGCTCTGTTCTGAGCCACTGGATTCACCATCCACATAAGAGTGACCTGCATTCACATCAAACATGGGCTGATCTACCTTCTCTTTTCCTTTTTGGGATACTTGCATACCACTATCTGCATTGCTTTGAGAAGATTCTTCTGATCTCAATCTGCCTGTCCATGGCGAAGAATGTGAACCACTGCTAGAGGACACTCCAAGTCCACTAATATCTTGTGACTGCTGCTGTGAATTCTGTGCAGCATTACCATTTTGTGCATCTACATTATCAATCACATTTACTGGTTTATACCAGCTACTCATCTCATCAAAAACAACATCTCTACTCACTGTAAACTTACGAGTAGAAGGGTTATAGCATCTATACCCTTTTTGCTACAAAGAGTAACCAATAAGGATGCACTTCTCAGCTTTTGGATCCAACTTGGATCTCAATTCATCTGGCACATGAACATAGGCAATGCAACCAAAAATTTTCAAATGAGAAATATCTGGTTTCCTACCAGTATACCTCTCCTCTGGAGTCATGCCATGTATTGCTGCGGTGGGAGTCCTGTTTATTATGTAGACTGATGTAGCAACTGCTTCAGCCCAGTAAAAATCTGGCAAGTCTTTTTCATTGAGCATGGCACGAGATACCTTTCCAATATGCATATTTTTCCTTTCTGCAATTCCATTTTGTTGTGGGGTATGACTGCGTGAATATTGCTGCTTTATGCCATGCTCCTGCAAGAACCTTGCAAACTCATTTGAGAGGTACCCTCCCCCTCCATCTGACCTTAGGCATTTTATTTGCAGGCCTGTTTCTTTTTCAACCATAGCTTTAAGAGTTTTGAAATGCCCAAAAACTTCACTTTTCTTTTTCATAAAGTACACCCAAACTTTTATGCTATAGTCATAAATAAAAGTGACAAAATAATGACAGCCTCCAATAGATGCAGCTTTAGTAGTCCACACATCAGAGTGGATTAATTCCAATGGCTTCTTACTCTCTTGAACATGTCTAGGAAATGGTTTCCTTACCTGTTTTCCAAATTGACAGGCTTCACATACCTTATGCATTTCTGCAACCTTGAATTTAGGCAATCCTACAACAATATTTTGGGCTTGCATTGATTTAAGTCGCTGTACATTAACATGACCAATGCGTTTTTGCCAGATATCAATATATGCAACTACACAGGTCCCATGTGCAAACATTGTTGCACTCAATTCAAGCATGTCTGCATCCAACGTAAACATTCTGCCCTTCTTCTTTCCTTTTGCTATCAAGCGACCTTTATTTTTCATATCCTCAACAAAGCATCCATGAGAATTAAAACTGACCTGCAAGCCCTGCTCAACCATTTGACCAACAGAAACCAGGTTCTTGGTGATATTCGGGACATGAAATACATCCGACATGTATTTCTTTTTCCCATCCTGCATAGACAAAGAAAATTTTCCAATCTGCACAATAGGATGTGCAGTATCATCACCAGTCTCCACAAATCTTGGTTTTTCCATTTTCCTTGCATCCTGCATCCATTCTGCATGACCTGTCATGTGGTTTGATGCACCTGAGTCAACATACCACACATCGTTGCTTTCTTTTGCACTTGTCACAGAATTGGTAATGTGCTGCACCATAAACAAATACTCATTTCTGTCATCACCCTGTCTACTAGAAGATGCATAATTCCCTTGTTGCAATTTTCCATTCATGATGTCATTCTGCTTTTTATAGCAGTCTTTAGCCATATGACCCATTTTACCACAGTAGTAGCATTCAACATTGCTGTTTGTATTTTGGCCTCTTTGGCTCCCCCTGCCTCTAGAGTTACCACATCCTCCTCCATAGGACTGGTTTTCTTGAGTTTGATGCATATTCTGATTTCTACCACGGTCTCCAGATCGGCTTCCTCTACCTCTACCGCTACCTCTTCCAGCATTTGAGTAGAAGAGAGCTTCTTTTGAAGTTCCTCCTGAAGAAGATGCACCACCATTTCTCTGCTCCTCAGAAATTAGAAGAGCAATCAACTCCTCAAAGTCAGGAAATCTTTCACGGATGGAAATGGATATTCGGAACTGTGCATAATCCTTTCCTAGACCATTCAAGGTCACATAAACTAAATCATCATCTTCCACTGGCGACCCAATGGAAGCCAGTGCATCTGCAATCTTCTTCACCTTCATGTGGTAGTCATTGATGCTCATACTTTCTCTTTGCACATTATGCAACTCTTGCTTGAGCTGCATTTTCCTGGCTTGCATATTTGTGCTATACATTTTTGACAAAGTATCCCATGCCTCCTTTGGCGTACTTGCATCCTGAATATGCACAATCATAGAGTCTGAAATACTGATAGACAGCCAGTACATAACTTTTCTCGCTCTCTCATACCATCCTTTAAATGCCTGCATTCGCTGTTGATTGGGAACATCAGGAAGAACTGGTTCTTCTTCATTTCCTGCAACAAATTCCCAATATCCTTTTCCCATAAGGAAATTCGTCATTCTAAACTTCCATGCTTGGAAGTTGTTCTTGTCAAGCTTTTCCATGAAAATCTGTGAAAGAGAATCAAACGCCATTACAGAACACTGCAAAAAATTCTGTCACTGCAAAAAACACAGCTTCAGCCTCATAAGGGCAAATTTGCAAAACTGACGAAAGTGGTATTTGACCACACAGTCACTTCCTAGTGACGATTTTGCATTAATAGGCAACAAGGATAATTCTGTAACTCCCAATGTCTCTGCGCACAGGCATACGATGCAATTTCTACAGTGAATTTTCACTGACCTGTAGAACAATGGTCGCACAGCAAAAAACAGGGCCTTTTCTTGAGTGCATGCGGAAAACTTCCGCCTCCAAAACAAGCCCTGAAATGGCCTCGAATAAAAAAAACAGGGCAACCGAGGGCTAAAGATCTCACCCGTGGCATATACTGCCCTCTTGCTACACCACGAAGGGTCTCTCAATCTGAGACAATGCACTCTTGTACTTTCCGGCTATGCTACCTGCAGAGACTTGCTCCCAAACTCAAAAATGAAAGCAACACTGGTCCTCTTACCAGAACGCGGCGAACTTGGTTTGCTTTCTTGAGCTCCTTACCACGAACCAGGCTCTGATACCATGTCAAGATTGTGGGAGAGAAGGAAGGAGTCTCACTTGTAGCTTTCTCACTTACATAATGGGGGAATACACACAAAGATGGAGGCTGAAAACAGTTTTTCTCTTCTTAGTTGTGTAAGCCAAAAGAACTCTCGTACAAAGAAATAGAAGAACCCTATATATGGGTCTCAAACCAAACTCAACTAACTAAGGTGGCATACTAACTGAGCCACGAACTAGAGTAGATAAGGATAGCTATCATCTAGCTATTATTCATGGGCGGTGTACCAACCGCATCTGCAGCTAACAAGTCGGTGACATAAATGCACAACGGTCACCCTGGCATATCACGAGTGGAGCTCGATATCTCAACAAGGGGGTGGGGGATTCTTAGCCCGACGTAGAGGGGGGGCCGCTGCCTGTCGTCGAGGGAGGAGGGGGAGGTGCTTCTCCAGGCCCACGAGGGGCGCTGTTGCTGCTGCTGATGTAGAGGGGGACGAAGCTTCTGCGGAACTAGGGGGGTACTCAGCGCCCCTCGACCGGGGGGGGGGGGGGGGGAGCTTTATAAGTGGAGAGGGAGGTGGCAAGGCGGTGCCACCCGCCACCTGGGGGGCTGCATACCCCCCATCATTAACTTGATTCCCTCTCTCTCTCTCTCTCTCTCTCTCTCTCCCCGCCATGCACACGGCAGGGGGAGAGAGAGGGAGAGATAAGAACATTTAAAAAAATTAAAGGGGGGTGGGGGTTCCTATGTAGGGGTTAGTACGGGGTTACGGGGAGGGGAGGAGACATTACAGCATGGGATGGGGGAGCGCTTCCCCTTTTTAGGGCTTTTATTTTATTAATTTAATTTGATTCCCCCCATTTTTACATTAACTATCCCCCCTAATCATTGTTTTAATTTAAACAAAAAAAAGAGAAAAATGAGAATGACAAAATGACAAAAAGAAGAAAAAAATGGGGTTTTTTTTCAATTAATTATCATTAAACACAAGAAAACGAACCACAAAAATAAAAACAAAAAAAACGTTTTTTAAAATTAATTATCATTAAAAGAAACCCCCCATGGCCAACTGTCCCCTCTCTCTCTCTCTCTCTCTCTCTCTCTCTCTCTCTCTTTCTTTCTTCTCTTTCTCTCTCCTCCCCCTCCCCTCACCCTCACCCTCGCCTACCCCTCTCCAGTTTCCCTTCCTCTTTCTCCCTCTCCCCTCTCCCTTACCTTAGGATGCCGGCCTCGCCGACCACCGTCGATGTCGCCCCGCCCGCCCTTCTATTGTGGCCCGCTGGTTGCCGCCTCCCACTGCCTCTTGTCGAACCGCCCGCCCTCCTCCTCCTCCTCCTCCTTCTCCACCATCTCCTCCTCCTCCCCCGCCACCCCCTCCCAAGCGCCCCTTTCCCCACCCCCTGCTAAGCCCCCCTTCCCCCACCCCCTGTTAAGCCCCCTTCCCCCATCCCTACCCAAGCCCCCCTACTCGTACCCCCTCTTAAGCCCCCCTTTGCACGCAGAAATTTCTCCGTCTTTCTAGCGGTTGTTCACACACAATTGTGCGTGGTCGTTGCATCCGTGGTCTTTGCAGGCGTTCACGCGTGAGGGCGCACGTCGAACTCTTTCATAGGCGTGCATAGTTGTTGTTGTTCACATGCGCGTCCGGGTATTCGTTTTTGAAATCCCAAAAATAATTTTTAAATCATAACATCCATTTAAAATAATAATGATTTTAAAAAAAATCCAAAAAAGTACAAAAAATCGCAGAAACTTTTTCCCATAATTTAAAAATTTTTCTTCATGAAAAATGCCATTAATTCATTATTGAAAATTCCAAATTGCCTACAATTATTCACAAAATGATGGAAATTGATAAAAATGCCAAAAAATACCTAAAAATAAAATAAAAATTCCAAAAAATCACATTCACTTTTTTTCCCATTTTGGATATTTTTTTGAAATGAAAAAGTATTAAAATATTTTTTGGAAAATACTTCTTTTTTGGGAAAATCTTATGACAATGTAATTATCATAAACACATCCTTTGAAACTCCCAAACATGATAAAAACATTTCCATCACATTGAAACAGAATGGTTTTCAACCTCATAGTGGAACAAATTGGTTTATTGGTTAAAAAGATAAGGAAAAAAAAAACAAAAACAACCAAAATCCACAAAAACAACACAAACCAAACCAACAAAACAAACAGCAACAAACCCTCATTTTCATTTATTGTTTTTTTATAAAAACAACAAACCAAAAAGAAAATATAAAAAATACAAAAAACAACACAAAATAAAAACAAGAAAACCACACAAATCAAAATATTCCATTAAAATTTCAATCCACATCTTCTCCTTTATTTTGGTCATGTGTATCATTGTTTTTGTTTAGTCAAGGTGTTAGTTAGTTTTCGTTTTTTTCTATCCAACAGGACGACTATTGTCAATCGACCTTTCTTTCATTTTTGTGGATTTGCGTGGATTGCACATTCCATTTTGGAGGACATGGTTTCAAACCTTGCGCATGTCCACCCGCACATTGCCAGATTCTTTTCATTTTTCCCTCTCTCACTTGCACCATAACACACCATTAATTGTAAATAAAATCCATTGATCGTTGCACACACCTAATTAACAAAATGCACATCATATAATTATAATTAAAACCAATCGAATGTTAATGATAAAAGGAACCCTGCCATTGCATATGCACCTTTGCAACCTAACTCATGTAATTTGTAAATTAAACTCCATTCACAAGTGCACACGCACACGTGTTACAAACACATTAAATTGTAATTAAAATAAACCCCGTGAAGTCACGCATGCATGCACTCAAGTGCCACACATAATGTAATTATAACAATGAATTGCATCAGTAGAGACCAAGTCAAGTCAAGTCGTGTCAAGTCTGAGAGGGGATGGTTGGGCTACGTTTCTGACTCACCATGCATTAATGGATTAACTTAACCATGAATTGTGTTTAATGGATTATCTAATAAAAAATGAGTAGTTAGTTTCACCCACCCACTTCACCGCACTGTAGGACGCTAAACGTTACGTGGGATTTGGGATTATTAATTTGACCTTGGTCCATTTGGTGTTTATTCTATTTTTAGTCAGAATATTTGGTTCAATCATGATTTTTTGAGTTCGTATCTAGGCTACAGTATGTGTGCCATTTTTATTTTATTTTGTGTGCTTAATATGGGGATATAGGGTGCTTGATTGTTTGCATTGCATGAAGCTTTCGGTTGCATATATGCATAGGTCATGTCGAATTTTTCGTAGGATGTGGTTTGTTTGGGGTGGTTTGGTCCAGTCAGTTTGATATAGTCTGAATGGCACCTAGTTCTACCCCTTTGATTGTGGTACATCATGTTCCCCTCGTAGTCCATGATTATTCCCTCCTTTTAGAGACGGATTGCATCCGACGTGCATGCCTCCACCCATTTGTTACCCTCACATTGCCGTCTGTGGATGAGAAACTTTGTTACTTCTTCTTGGCTTATTACAAAAACCAGCTTGGTCTAGTTTATAACCGCACCTTCTGTTTGTTTGTAGCTAATATCAGTGAAGCACTGTGCTTGCCCATTTTTTCTTCATTTGTGCCCAGCAGAAAAACCAGCTACTCATTACTGAAGAGATTGTTACGTTGATGAAGAAGGAAACTTCTACCCCCTTTCTCCTTAACCAGCTCATTAATAGTTCAGGGGTATCTGTTGCCCATATCTCTTCTCCCATATGGAAGCAGCTATGTTAGTTCCTCTAGGACCAGTTTATGTCAAAGCAAGTCTATATCCAAGTATTTGTCTAAAGGACTGTTCACAACTTCTTTGAAGATTCTAGAGAGTATTAAGTTCAATTGGGCAGGCTTCCTATTATCCAAGATAGATCAACATTTCCAACAAGTACGGAAGGGTCAAAACAGTAATGTCTCCTATGGTGCCTTATTATAGAGAATCCTCACTTTTGCACCTCCTCCTAGTGGTGTTCCAATACCCGATCCTACTCCTTTACCAGTGTAGCCTACATCTTCAGTTCCTTCTCCTCGGCCTATGCAACCTAATTCAGAAGATGAAGAGTCCCCTATTGTGTTTTCTCGAAAGAAACACCTTCACATGAAGGGTCCTTCCAATTCTCATGTACTAGATTCCTTGGTACAAACATCCACTCCTGTTGTTTCTAGCAATGCCCTTCCTTCATTCCTCTCCTATACCAATCTATTTGCAACCCAAAAGGAAGGACAGTTAGATTTGCAGATTTCTTCATCTTTACAAACCATATTATCTGGACCCATGCTTCCATAGATGGTTTCAAATGTCTAGTCTACTTTGGAAACCTCCCTCACTTCTTGTCTTTAGACACTATACACAAGTGTTTACACTTCCATGCAAGACAAGGTGGATTCCTTAACCAGTCAGTTGAGTAAGGCACTAGAAGATTTGCCTTCCGAAAGGGCTACACTCAGTGATATCCATAACCAAATGACTATTGCCACAACCTTAATGGATTCACAGAAGGTAACTATTCAAGAGCTGGAATCTAAGATTGCTAAATTGGAGGAGGAGAATGCATCTCTAATGATTGAGAAAAAATTTGCCCTTGAGGAAATGTTTACTTTGGCTAGTAAACTTGCTACTAGTGAGGAACAGTTGCAGCACTCTCAGGAAACTGTAGAGTCCCAAAAGAAACTTATTGAAGAACTTAACTAAAGAGTGGTTGTTCTTTCTGTTTCTCCTCCCACTCATGTATCTTCTTCTTTATCTTCCAAAGAGGAGCTTAATCAGTTGCAATAAAAAGCTAAACTATGTGATGGGTTCTCAGCTAAGGTTGAACGCCTTCAGTAGTGTATGGATTGCATGCAGAATGATTTTTTTGTTATACTGAATTGGTGTCACCTCCTCCTTCCTTTTGGGTGGAGTATAACTAGTAGAGATTTACTTTATATATATCCTTAAGCAATTTGGATTTGGAGCCTCTAGAGGATGGATGGTCAAATCTTTGGCTTGTGGATCTCTTGAGAGTTGTTTTTGATCGCTTTGTGGATGAGTTGATTTCCCATGAGATCCAGTTACTATCTTTCATGTATCTTACGGACCATTTGTAGATCTCTGATGAAGAAGATTTGAATGTTTATGTGGGAGATGTCATCTTACAGGCAGTGATGTATGTGCACTCAATTGAGCTTTTGCTAGTAGAGAGTTTGCAAACCTATCATGAGCAGATATTTTGGTGTAAGGGACATGCTTGGCATCCACCTTTGGAGGATGTTGCTTGGAGCCTCATCGACTCAAAAATGTTTTTCATAAATCTGATATCCAGCCTCTACAATCTCAGTTATTGAGCTTTATTGTTGATCACCCAGTATTTACCGAGTCCTTTTTTCAAGACCTTAATTTTCATTGTTCTATTTATCCCTTAGATCCTGCAGATCTTCTTTCTTATTCCCTCATATATTATAGTTTCCCTCTTTATGTTTCTCTTCTTTCATCTAGTCATGACACCATTCCTCTCTTATCCTTTTACATACTTTATCCTTTACCATTCCTCATATATGCTCTCAAGAATCGGATAGAGGAATCGGCCAAGAGGAATCGTCAGATTCTGGCCAAGAGGGTCTGATTCCTAGTGGTCCGATTATGGATGGGTCCGATTCTGGGAATCGGACCGGACAGGTGGTCCGATTGGTGACGTGTATTACTTCGTCCGATTGGACAGGATGGATCCGAGTCAGAGCGTTTGAGTGGTCCGATTGTCCGAGTCGGACAAGTTGGCCCGAGCCTAGTAGTCAGGCAGGTCGTTCCGATCGGACGGTTGTCCGAGTGTCCGATTCTGGGAATCGGACACTGGGTCGGATGTCCGATTCCGCCAGTCCGATGAGCTTGCGCACACGGATTTGCTCGATTTTCTCCAGATGTTTTATCCTATTGACCATGCGATTAACCAGCGAGACGGAGTTGAAGTGGTGCGGAGGAGATCGGTTATCTGGGAGTCGTCGAATGTGATGTCCTCCGTGCCTTGGTCGATCGGACGGCTACCAAGCTTGCTCACTCTCTCACTCTCTATCTCTCTCGCTCTCCGTTGGTTGGAAATGGGGTTCTCTTGCCCTCCCAGAGTTTATACCCTGCTAGTTCTGCCTTGAACACTACAGATCCCTTCCCTGGCATTTCCTATGCAGTTATCTTTGCATTTACTCCATTTTTCCTTTCGTTTCCTATGGTTTTCCCCCTGTTTCATAGCAGGAGCCCTCTGCCTAGTAGTCAGGCAGGTCGTTCCGATCGGATGGTTGTCCGAGTGTCCGATTCTGGGAATTGGACACTGGGTCGGACGTCCGATTCCGCCGGTCCGATGAGCTTGCGCACATGGATTTGCTCGATTTTCTCCAGATGTTTTATCCTATTGACCATGCGATTAACCAGCGACGGAGTTGAAGTGGTGTGGAGGAGATGGGTTACCTGGGAGTCGCCGAATGCGATGTCCTCCGTGCCCTAGTCGATCAGACGGCTGCCAAGCTCGCTCACTCTCTCACTCTCTATCTCTCTCGCTCTCCGTTGGTTGGAAATGGGGTTCTCTTGCCCTCCCAGAGTTTATACCCTGCTAGTTCTGCCCTGAACACTACAGATCCCTTCCCTGGCGTTTCCTATGCAGCTATCTTTGCATTTACTCCATTTTTCCTTTCGTTTCCTGTGGTTTTCCCCCTGTTTCATAGCAGCAGCCCTCTGCCTCTTCATGTGTGATTTCCTATTGCTAATCTATCCTAAACACAACCTAAATCGAAAGCAAAACACTGAACTAGTTTCTCCATGTTTTCCAATCATAAATAACTAGATTATTCCAAAGTACTTACCTGTTCTGAAGATCGAAAACATCCGACTTCCTACCTATCTCAAGCTCCGTTTCGGGGATGAATACCCTACTTCGATGCTCGATATGAGGCGCGCAAGTGCTCAAGCTTGAATCCGTTAGTCCCGACAACGGAACCAAAATGTGGGAGCTTTCGCTCAACCGCCAAGACCCACGGACCGTTTATTGTTTCAAGCGTTCCAAGCGAGCTCTAATGGCTATCTCTCACCTAGCCGACGCGCCGTCGATCCTACAAATGCAGTGAACTTACCTTGATGCTCGATCAAGTACCCTCCTCTCTCTTGCACTCCGGTAGCTCCATGATTCTAGATGCTAGCTCAAGCATCCTCAAGCCTCCTCCATCTCCAAGCTCCATCCTCCATAGCCGCGCGCGCAAGAGAAGAGAAGAGAAGAGAAGAGAAGTAGAGGAGAGGAGATGGTGAAGAGCTTCACCCTCTTGATTCCTCACTCTCACACACACTCACTCCCTCACACTCTCACACTCCCTCTCTCAAGAGCACACACAAGCAAGAAGGAGAGAAGAAGAGAGGAAGAAGAAGACTAGTTTTGCCACACACCAAAGAATGAGCTCTTCATTCACTTTTCAACCTTATATACAAAACCCTACTTCCATTTTGGGCGGTCATCCCCTTTTCCCTTTTTTAACATGGCCGGTCATAGCCTAGGCCCTGTTTTCCATTGTCCTTTTATCTTCCTTGTTTCCTTTTCACCGCCCTTCTACATTCACCGCCCTTCTACATCATGTAAGCCCACAATTAATAGTTAGTTCCATCCAACATGTCCTCAATAGCCAACATATGGATTAATTGTGGGCTTACATGATGTGCCACATGTATTGGTTGCAAAGGGGCTTTGGAAGATTGCACATGGAATTGAAAGATGTATTGGTAATGTTTCAAAAGTTGCAACTATAGCAAAAGTAATAGAACCAGGTGTTATTGAGGATGTTGTAGGTTTTGGTTTTGCTCTAATTGATGCTAGAGTGCTAGACCACCTAATTTCATGTTGAATTGTTGGAATGACTGTTAACCCCAACACGAAGAAAGCAAAAGAAAGTGGAAAAGACGCAGGGCAAAGGCAGAAAAAAGGTAGCCCGACTGAAGAAAGAAAAGGAGAAAAGGCCAAAAGCGCAAGGACAACCTTAAAAGTCCAAGGCAAACACAAAAAGGGAAAGGCGCATTTTGCTTTTTTGAATAAAAAAGCGCACCCTAAAATCTTGTAAAAGAGTGCCGGGCTCTCACCCGTGCAATTTGTAAATGTAGAAGGGCAGTGAAAAGGAAACAAGGAAGATAAAAGGACAATGGAAAACAGGGCCTAGGCTATGACCGGCCATGTTAAAAAAGGGAAAAGGGGATGACCGCCCAAAATGGAAGTAGGGTTTTGTATATAAGGTTGAAAAGTGAATGAAGAGCTCATTCTTTGGTGTGTGGCAAAACTAGTCTTCTTCTTCCTCTCTTCTTCTCTCCTTCTTGCTTGTGTGTGCTCTTGAGAGAGGGAGTGTGAGAGTGTGAGGGAGTGAGTGTGTGTGAGAGTGAGGGATCAAGAGGGTGAAGCTCTTCACCATCTCCTCTCCTGTACTTCTCTTCTCTTCTCTTCTCTTCTCTTCTCTTCTCTTGCGCGCGCGGCTATGGAGGATGGAGCTTGGAGATGGAGGAGGCTTGAGGATCCTTGAGCTAGCATCTAGAATCGTGGAGCTACCGGAGTGCAAGAGAGAGGAGGGTACTCGATCGAGCATCAAGGTAAGTTCACTGCATTTGTAGGATCGACGGCGCGTCGGCTAGGTGAGAGATAGCCATTAGAGCTCGCTTGGAATGCTTGAAACAATAAACGGTCCGTGGGTCTTGGCGGTTGAGCGAAAGCTCCCACATTTTGGTTCCGTTGTCGGGACTAACGGATTCAAGCTTGAGCACTTGCGCGCCTCATATCGAGCATCGAAGTAGGGTATTCATCCCCGAAACGGAGCTTGAGATAGGTAGGAAGTCGGATGTTTTCGATCTTCAGAACAGGTAAGTACTTTGGAATAATCTAGTTATTTATGATTGGAAAACATGGAGAAACTAGTTCAGTGTTTTGCTTTCGATTTAGGTTGTGTTTAGGATAGATTAGCAATAGGAAATCACACATGAAGAGGCAGAGGGCTGCTGCTATGAAATAGGGGGAAAACCACAGGAAACGAAAGGAAAAATGGAGTAAATGCAAAGATAGCTGCATAGGAAACGCCAGGGAAGGGATCTGTAGTGTTCAGGGCAGAACTAGCAGGGTATAAACTCTGGGAGGGCAAGAGAACCCCATTTCCAACCAACGGAGAGCGAGAGAGATAGAGAGTGAGAGAGTGAGCGAGCTTGGCAGCCGTCTGATCGACTAGGGCACGGAGGACATCGCATTCGGCGACTCCCAGGTAACCCATCTCCTCCACACCACTTCAACTCCGTCGCTGGTTAATCGCATGGTCAATAGGATAAAACATCTGGAGAAAATCGAGCAAATCCATGTGCGCAAGCTCATCGGACCGGCGGAATCGGACGTCCGACCCAGTGTCCAATTCCCAGAATCGGACACTCGGACAACCGTCCGATCGGAACGACCTGCCCGACTACTAGGCTCGGACCAACTTGTCCGACTCGGACAATCGGACCACTCAGACGCTCTGACTCGGATCCATCCTGTCCAATTGGACGAAGTAATACACGTCACCAATCGGACCACCTGTCCGGTCCGATTCCCAGAATTGGACCTATCCATAATTGGACCACTAGGAATCAGACCCTCTTGGCCAGAATCTGACGATTCCTCTTGGCCGATTCCTCCGTCCAATTCTTGAAATCATTGTGGCCAAGGAGCGTTAACGACAAGGATCTGACGACCAGGCGCAAGAATTCAACCATGACAGAGGGAGGCTCAGATCATCGGTTTACAGGGGAGCTAGATGTTAGCGCATTTCCAGACGCCATACAACAAATGGTGAGCAGTTACGATGCGCATGCCAGGTATGAACACCGTGGTAGGACAGCAGAGGCAATCATTGCGGACCTAGAGGAGGAGAGGAGGCTAGCCCGCAAGGCATTGCAGGGAATAGCCGAGTACAATAGGGACCAACAAGCCAGGAGCCTAAGGAAAGCATGGAGCTGCATGAGGTGCAGCGAGTGCTGAACTTGGCTGGCCGGAACCGGACAGACCAAGAAAGAGCACTAGAGGAAGACCTGATGCTGGGCGAGCTCCTCATGAAACGGCTGCTCGATAACACCGCGGTAGAACAGAATGCCACTGCGCTAGCAGCCTCGCTACTTGCAGGGCTGGGGGCAAACCAGGGCTCAAAGAGCCAAGCCAAAATACATATTGTCGCCAAGCAACTCGACAAGTACCAGCCACGGATGACCCGTACAGCTTTGTCGAGCAGTTTGAGCAAGTCTGCGAAGCCAATGGCCTCAACGACCAGGCCCAACGTTTGCAAGCATTCGGACTTTGCTTAAGTGATAAGGGTAGGATGTGGTATACGAGCCTAGACGCCATAGAACGAGCCAACTTCAATAACCTCAAGGACCTTTTTGTCAAGAGGTTTGCCGAACCCGGATACTCTGACAACCTACTAGTACACCTGATGAACGTCAAGCAGAAGGAGAAGGAGGGCATCTGCGACTATGTGACCCACGTGAGAAGCCTCCTTAAGAGAATCCCCTTAGGCGAAAGGCCGACTGACAGGGCAGTGTCGACCGTATTCATTAGCGGGATTCGGGATGAGGAATTGTACAAGGCACTAGCAGGCAACTCAAGCTTGCAACGAGATGTGGTAGCTAGGGTTTTTGAGGAAGCCATTAGGGTTGATGACCAGCTGAAAGAGCGGAGCTCCAGGAGCTCAAACCTAGAAGAAATCAACCCATGGAGTTTAGAGCAAACACCAACCTCTAGCGAGCGATCAAACGCATCATCCCAAGATAAGGGAAAGGCCACCGAGATGGACCACGGCTTGGCCAAGGTCAAGACGGAGTTGGCCAAAATACAAGACATGTTGAGGCGACCGACGCGTTCGCACGTCCAGTGTGTGTACTGTGGAGGAAACCACTTGCCAGTAGAGTGTCAGGACCCTAGGTCAAGACCCTGCGCTAACTGTGGTAGGTTCGGCCACGATGCCGCACACTGTAGACTACCACGAAGACTACCATACACGCAACCCTACGGCCAGCTTTACCCGGCTAACAGGCCACAGCCATTCTTTGGAAGGGGAGCCCCGCTAGCCCTACCAGCGCCTAACGATATGAAACCAGCGGTCCCTGGGCTGGACATAAATGCTACGGGTATTCCTAGACCGCTTGGTCCCTATGTGACCCACCCACCGAGCGATGCTCCCGTACACTACGTAGAGAAGCCCAATGACGAAGAAACCTACATATACCCTTATGTCTCGCATGACGACGAGGGCAATGCAATCCTCATGGATTAGCGACCTATGCCAGTGATGGCATTAGGACGAGGACGGGGTAGAGGCCTAGGAGGGCAGCCACAGGATCCGGTCACTTGTTGGACTTGTGGACATCCCGGTCACGTCTCATCACACTGCCCAGAAAAGGAGCAGCAAAGTAGGAACAAAGCTGACCAAAGGTGCCCAGAGTGCGGAATCACCCATCTTTTCATAGACTGCCCAAAACGGAAGTCGCCTTCCGGTTCAGCTAATTTGCCATCCATCCCGCTGGGGCTGTTTGGTGTTGAAAACCCCGATGGGGAGGCCACACCTATTCCCTTGCGAGTTATGACCAGAGCACAAATGAAGCAGGCCGGCGTCTCTCTGCCAGGATCTAGCAATCTTGACACGACCTCAGTAGGAAAGAAGAGCCGTAGGCGGAAAAAGAAGAGATCAGAGGCTAAGGTCGCACTAAAAACCGATAGCATTACGACCTTACCCCAGGGGAAGAAAGTCTCAGACGCAGAGGCAGAGACTTCAGCCCCTAAAACAGCCCAAAAGGGAATTGCTAAGGTAGGGGAATACCCACACCCCAAGCGGCAATTGGAAGCCATAGAAAAGGTGAAGGAATGGGTGAGGGAGGCTCAACAGCACCTCAAGGATGTTGAACCCATCACGGAGGATGAGATTGATGATCTCTCCAGCATGAGCACGCCACTATCACTGCCCCAACCTAAGTCTGTCGAAGCTGCTACGCCACAAGCAATGCCATCGAGGCCAAGCCTAGCCGCAACAGACCCGCAGATCAGCCATGGCCATTGGCCCGGACAGCCTGAACTAAGGGAAGGACGAGCGTTTAGCAATCTCCTGACCACACTAGTAACCACCCCTGTAACGGTTGGCCTGGGAGATTTGCTTAGGCAGCACTCTGCCATATGGCAGGACCTCAAGCATTGGGTCGAGAGACCGCAAGAGCAAGCTCCAGCAGATACTCAAGACCAGGATGCGGAAACACACTTGTCAAGTTTGACGCTACACTCGGGCCTAAATCCTTGCACGTCAACGCCTTCTAGGGGGGCTCGGAGATGCACGCAGTCCTGCAAGTCCTAGCCCTGGGAGACGCAACGAGGAAGGGGATTGTAGAACAGGAGCTGGGGTTAGTATGCTTAGCCACGCAGTGTTACAGAAGTGGGGAAACGCGCCTGTTGAAGCTGCTCGGTTTAACGTCACGCTAGCAAACGGTATGCGAGTGAAACCATTCGGGGTCTTGAAGAATTGGCCAGTGAAGATTGCAGGAGTCCAGTTCTCTGTCGACTTTATCATCATGAAGGGAGTGGACTATGATATCTTATTGGGTCAACCCTGGATGCGCAATGCTAGAGTTATCAAAGACTGGGGTAACAACCTGATCTTCCTGGGCAACCGAACTAATGCTGTGAGAATAGAGATGGACACTTGGAAGACCTTGCCAGTCGACCTAGACGCCATCTCTACTCTACTCAAGGGAAACACCCAGGACAAGGAACCCTATGGGTCCTTAACTAGGTATATCCCATGCCTAGAGGACGAGCGGGATTGGATGCACATTCTCGCTACACTTGACCTGCCGTTCTCAGATTATGAGGTGTACGAGCAGGCCGTCAAAACAATTGGCAAGCCAAAAGAAACACTTCCTACACCTGTCTACATGATGGTAGCAAGCCTCCATGAAGAGCCTAAGCCTGTCGCTTTCCAAGTGCCTACCAACAGGAGGGAACTCTAGGGAATACTGGGGCACTTAACGGACCGACTGGCACGCAACGTAGCTGCCAATCTCAAGCCTCTCTAGGACCTCTTGGAGGAACCCGAGTGGAAGTGGACCAGGGTACATGAACTGAACCTCAGGTACAACTAGGCGTTGGTTCCCGACCAACAAGACGAGGCAGAGTAGGCCTTGGGGGACAACGAGCAGTCTAGCGATGCAGATTCGTGTGACGAATACGAAGATTGCCAATCCTTCGATGAAGGAAGTGAGGGTGAGGTGGACACCATAGAATACGACACCGAAGGGCGAGAAATTGACCAAATCCGGGCAGATGCTAAGCCGCAGACGAGACCGGCCCTTAGAGTGGACCAAGGAGTCATGTGTACGAAATGCGATCGTGCTTGGTTGGAACAGATGGGAGCTGTGGATTTTGAGCAAGCCGGCCTGGCCCAACCAAGAACGACAGCAATGCTTAGAACCGAATCGCCATCCGAACTGCGGCCACCAGGGGAGACCACCTCCTCTAGTGAAAATGGGAAATTCGACTCTGAATCTGAAGTTACTTCAGATGGTGACCCAGAAATCCCTAGGCCACCCATGACCAGACGCACCAAGAGAGACTTACCTGTCCACCTGAGGTGCAGACGGTTACGGCAGAATGAGGCTAAGCGTCCCAGCGATGCGCGATCAAAGGAATAAAGGAAGCCACAAGACCTCCCTAAGCACTTTTTGAAATTCAAAAGAGGGGACAGGGTGTTGGTTCTGCTAAGTGCCAAGCGCCAAGGGCAAACCTGCGAACCAATCGAAGGGCCAGCCAAGGTCAAAGAGGTAAACCTAGCCCTGGAAGGGGAAGTACCCCAACCAGTGTTCATTGCCGAGGACTTGACCACGGAAGGAGAGTCCAGTCTTATCACTCTTTTGCAGGAGTACCGGGACGTATTTTCTTGGTCTTTAGATGAGCTACGAGGGGTAGATCCGAGTGTTGTGACTCACAACATACCCATGACAACGGATGCAATGCCGGTCAAGCAGCGACCATACCCCATGAATCCAAAGCACGCTCATGCTGTCAAGGAGGAAATTGACAAGCTGATGAGAGCCGGATTCATTTACGAAATTGAGCACACAGACTGGGTGTCACCCATAGTCATTGTGATGAAGAAAAACGGCAAGATTCGAGTGTGCGTCAATTACAAGAAAGTGAACGCCACTACAAAGAGAGACAACTACCCCTTACCATACACGGAGCACATTCTTGAGAGGGTGGCAGGTAAGGAAGCCTACAGTTTCCTGGATGGCTTCTCGGGGTACAATCAGGTGCAAGTGCATCCTGCAGATAGGCACAAGACCGCTTCGCCACTGAGTGGGGCGTCTTTGCATACATAGTCATGCCCTTCGGGCTAACCAATGCCCCCGCCACCTTTCAACGCCTCATGTGCACCATATTCAAGGACATGCTTTGCAAGGAGTTAGAGGTCTTTGTCAATGACATGTGTGTCCATTCAGCCTGGACCCAACATCTCGAAAAACTCCGCGCGGTCTTTGAACGGTGCCACTTATACCGTCTCTCCCTCAACCCCCTGAAATGTCAGTTTTGGGTGAAGCACGGATGAAACTTGGGACACGTGGTGTCCAAGAATGGCATTGCCACGGACTTCTCGAAGGTCAAGGTCATCGTGGACCTTCCACCCCCAAGTAATTACACGGGAGTTCAATGCTTCTTAGGTCACACAGGATACTATCGGCGGTTTGTACTGAACTACGCGATGATCGCTAGGCCATTGTACAAACTGCTAATTGTCTTGGAGTGGACTGAAGCGTGCCTATGAGGAACTGAAAAAAGCCCTAACAACGGCACCTATCCTACGAGCCCTAGATTGGACTATGACTTTTCACGTACACATCGACGCCTCTAAGTTTGCCGTGGGGGCAGTGCTGTGCCAACCTGGTGAGCATAACTTAGATTACCCAGTGAGTTTTGCTAGCAGGCAACTCACTGAGACAGAGATGAATTATTCGACAACGGAAAGGGATGGATTAGCCATGGTATTCGTCGTGAAGAAGTTCCGGCATTACCTACTGACCATCCCCTTCACCTTCTTTGTAGACCATCAAGCCCTGCTCTATTTAGTCAACACCTTGCGCTATAGGACGCATAGCTCGATGGCTTCTCCTGCTCCTAGACTTCGACTTCTCAGTGGTGGTGCGGAAGGGAAAACAACATTACATGGCTGACCATCTGTCCCGTATACCCACAGGAGAAGCTGCTGGACAAGGCATCATGGACGAGTTACCAGATAGCCACTTATTCCATGTGTCCAGCGAAAGAGACCTATTCAGGGCCGATCTGACACCATACTGGGCAGACGACATAGTCCAAGTGCTCGAGCATGGGCTGCCCGAACGACCAATAGAACGGGCACGGCTTAGGCGCTTAATCCTGAAAATCCAGCCCTATCAGCTGATTGCAGGCCAGCTCTATAGGCTGGGGCAAGACGGATTGCTACGTAGATGCGTGTGTGTGAGCATGAGATGCACGATGTACTCTCTGAGGCACACAACGGTATTGCAGGAGGACACTTCAGCGGGGACACTACAGCACGAAAGGTGTTGCAGTCCCAGCTATGGTGGCCCACACTCTTCCGCGATGCCACACAATTTGTCAAGCATTGTGACGAGTGCCAACGGACAAAGGTCCCAGTTCGTAAAGATCAGATGGAGTTAACCCCTGTTATCGCTTGCCAACCCTTCGAAAAATGGGGGATTGACTTCATAGGACCCATCAGCCCCGCGGCACAATATTCACAAGCTAGGTACATCGTGGTGGCCACGGATTACCTCACCAAATGGGCGGAGGCGAGAGCCACGCGGAAAAACGACGCTAGGACGACTGCCAAGTTTTTATGGGAGCAAGTAATCTCGTGTTTTGGTTGCCCCATCGAACTGGTTAGCGACCAAGGAATGCACTTCATCAACGAAGTGATAGCCCATCTCCTATCCACCTTTCTCATCATCCATCGCAAATCCTCACCATACTACCCTCAGGCTAATGGCCAGGCTGAATCAACCAACAAAATTCTCATCACTGTCCTAACCAAAGTAGTCTCAGCCTCACGAAGTGACTGGGATAACAAGTTGATGGCAGCCTTGTGGACCTACCGAACAGCTTATAAGACGATCGTCGGTCAAACGCCTTTTAGGCTAACCTATGGGACTGAAGCTATTCTCCCATTAGAATTCTTCGTCCCTAGCCTGAGGATAGCACTCCAAGAACGATGGGAAGGGAGGGAAGTATGGACGCAACGCTTGGTTGATCTAGAACGCCTGTCGTCTCCTAGCCACCCACGCACTTATCTGTGAGAAAGCCCGACGCAAAAGCTGGTTTGACAAACATGTCAAGCAACGAGAGTTTGAGCAGGGTGACCTAGTGCTCCTCTACTCAGTTAAAGGGCATAAGCAAAAGATGAAATTCAGAGGTCTCGGACCCTTTAAGGTCCGCACAATCAGCCGAACTGGTAATGTCGAGCTGGAAACACTGGATGGTGAGGGAATGGGCTTCTTCAATGGCAGTCGAATCAAGAAGTACTATCCGCCCACTCATCCGCTAAATGAACCGCCAATGGTGGAACCGCCCGTCAGAATACGAGTAGCCACACTTAGAAAATTTGCGAGAATGAGGAGGAGCCTGTAGAACCCGCCTACCTCCGCATCACGGTCACGGCCAAGCAGACGTGCTCCTTCAATGCCCTGATTGACGAGGGGACAGATTTTAACATTTTGACGCATGAGCATTGGACCCAACTTGGCGCACCAATACTTCATCCCACAACAGTCAGATTGAACCCATATGGGGCCCAATCCTACCCATCCTCGGCACGTGCAGAGTTGCCGTTTCTATCGAGACTGAAACTATTCCCATGCTGTTTTATGTCTTACCCAATGCCAGGGATGCAAGCACAGAGTCATTGCTCGGGCGAACTTTTAAAAAGCAGACCCGTTGCAATGTTGATTATAAGTCGCAACGCATCCACCTAACAATCGGGAGCATGCCTATTGTCACGACTTTCAGCAAGGGCCTCGCAACCCCATCACCACTCATGGGGCCATCGATAGAAACAGCCGCACCTAGGACTAAGGAGGGGGGCCGTGCATATCTACCACACCCAGATCCCCACGCACCGTGGCCCGCCGCACCCAAAGCAAAACCCCAACAAACTCGCTTGCAATGGGTGGCTAAGAAGCCTTGAGACTTGCCTAGAACCAGACGCGCGTGTCCGCGGAACACCTACAAACCTAAACCTAGGAAACCAAGACGCCATCATCGCAAGCGCCGCATGATTAAACAAATATGGGTCCCTAAAGTCCTCCTGCGTGCACAAGGCTACTATGAGGGGAATGCCTCACTGTGGATCCCCAAAATCCCAACTATCACAGGCCCTAGTTCTATGTCAACCTCAAGGCCTTGTCCCCCGACACCTCAAGACCACGAATCGCAGGGCCCACCCTAGTCATCCGACTCCTATGCGAGTCAACCCATGGGCGTCATACATGCCCAACAACCCAAGCAACGGCCATCACCACAGGAGGCATTACCCAACCAACCCAACCCGCAGCTCAGCAACCCCACTGACTGCAGTAGCATAGCCCCTAAGATCAAACCCGACCCATCCGTCCAACCAACGCCCGGGTTGCTGACTCAAACAAGCCCCCAGCTGTAGCTCTGTACTGTCAGAACCTCCAGCTCCAGCAAACCCCAACCACCCACCGGCCTTAAGCCTTCCTATGAACGGAAGTCATTCCTAATGCTGGCCGCTGACCTCGTAGAGGACACGGGGGATGATGTGGTGGACTGCATCAAACAGCTCGATGCCACCTTTGTTGCACTGGCCCTCAGCTATGATCACCTGGACTTGGGACTATTAGCAGAACCCCTTGCAACTGACGTGCGCAATATGCCTTGCTCTTGGGAGACTTTTGAATTCACCTTTGCACAATCTTCTCGCTCTGCCGCTGAGCTGCTCGCTCGTGAGGTCTCCAAAGAGCAAGCCATTAAGTAATGCCTCATCCCATCATTTAACCCATGCACGACGTCCGACATCACTAGCCAAGAGAAAGCAAGGTTGTCCCACCTGGCGGACACGGAATCACCCTTCTTGAAGCAGTGGTACGCTCTTAGATTGAAATGGGAAGTTGATGGATGCCGCATAATGACCAACGCCGAACAACGCCGAGCCATCAAAACGGCCGAGTATGATTCCACATACGTCGTGCCTACCTCGTATCGAGTGTTAACCACTCTTCGAGGTCGGACCATGGACCATCATATCTTAGGGCACCCCTATCTCGACCACATCTTGATAGAAGAAGAGCTCCACATCGCAAGTCGGGTCAACTCCGGTGATTTGCTCACAGATGTCCTCACATACATCACCCATGTAGGCATTCGACCCTATGACCTAGACTGCGCTGCACACTTGGAATATAACCCCAACTTCTACGCTTGGCTTCTCCACAAATAAACATGAATGCCTTGGGCCCACAACCTCCAATCCTAGGACGAATTTTTCTTTTCCACGAGGGGGATGGGGCAGTAAACGGGGTTAAAACTAAAAAGTAAACCAAGCATGAAAGTTAAAACTAAAAAGTAAACCAAGCATGAAAAGGCTCAAAATTGAAATGCCATACAAAAATAGGTGATAGAAGTTTGAAAGGAAAAATTACAGTTATGAACGTTAAAATCTGCTATGATTATGGTTGTCCAGCAAATTGGTTGCCAAAAATACTAAAAAGTTAATTGACTGAATGTACAGGTGGCGACCATGGTAGGTCAAGACAAAGCTAGCAAACTCCCCTTCTCGGAGGAAGAACAGGTGCGGTACGGCCTCACTGTGGAAACCAGAGCGTTCAATCAGCTGAAGTTCCGCCACATATTCAACTTGGAAGACGTGGTATTTGAGGAACCAGCAATACGACGGATTATAGAGCAATGCCACTTACAAAGGTACTTGGACGCAGTGGGCCAGAGGATAAACTACACCCTGTGCGCTGAGTTCCTGCGCACCTTCAACAAAAATAGGGGCACCGTCACGGTGCGGGACAGGGAAGCCACCAGACAAGTGTAGGTTGAACTAACCCCCGAACTGATAGAAAGGGCACTAGGGCTTCTGAACAAGGTGGAGAAGAAACCAAAAAGGGACGTCTATGCCATGTTGGGAATGGACAAAGTGAAGGTCCACACCAATGATGGAGTCAGCCTGGCAGACATCCCTGATCAAGAGATTCAACTGCAGGTGAAGATGATGCATACCCTATTTTCGAGTCAGCAGTACAATAGCATCATGTCCAGAATCAATGTGCCTCTACTCGAAAGCATCGCTGCTCAAGCACTGGATGAGGTGAACCTCAACGGGTTCGTAAGAAAGACAATTGAGACCTCGGCAAAGGCCCTGGCAACAGGAGGAAGGGCCGTAGCAGGAGAATCCCCTTCACCCCGATCAACCCGCAAAGCCTCATCCTCCAAGGCCTCCACCATAGGTTGTCAGTGCCCTCACCGCGATCATCCACGAGGCAATAGGGCAGGGACGAGCGGGAGAAGACAAACAGGGAGATGACGAGAAAGGTGGCGAATCGCTGTCGTAGTCCCAGCCTCAGGCGGAAGAGCAGTCTGATGAAACAGAAATGGACACCGACAAGGAGGGAGAACCCCACGCTGCACCAAAAAGGAAGGCGGAGCAACGGACTAAAGCCTTGCACGGAAAAAGAGAGGAGGAGCGAAGGAGAAAAGAGAAGGAAGAGCTCGAATGGGCCCAAAGAGAGTCGGTAAAGGAAGAGGAGGAAAGAAGAAAGAGGGCTGAGGAGGAGCTGAGAAGGAGGGAAGAAGAAGATTTGGAGCTGGCGACCCGTCGCTCCATCGAGGAACAGCAAAGAAAAGACGTGGAAGGAGTAGGAAGTCCATACCAACCTGAAGCACCCGGTCCCAGCACTGGTGTGCCGGAAACTGTGCACCTGCCTCCTGCAGAAGGGAAAGGAAAAGACCCAGTCAGGCCAGTCTCCCCTCTCCTCGTGCCACCCATGCAAGCCATCCCCCTCATGGTGACACCCCCTACCACCGCCACCCAGGGGCACACCCCAAAAATCGACGAAAGCAACGTGGTCCCCTGGTTGCAGTTTTTGGTGGAAAGGGAGTTGGCAAGGAAAGCGGCCGGGGCCACCCCAGTTTCAGGTGCCAAAAGGGCAGCAATGGCCGAGCTGGAGCCAGGGCCGCAAGTGAAAAGACAAAAAGCGGAAGAGATTGCCACCACTACAACCATGTCCCACTCCCTACCTCCAGCAGGCCACTACAATGTCTACGTGAAGGAGCTGCTCGCACAATTGCAAACGGCCAGGCAAGAAAAGAGGATAGCGGTGGAGGAGCTGGCAGCGGAATGTGAATCACAAGCCACCCTCCAGCTGGACAGAGTGAAGCAGATAACAGAATATCAAAAGGAAATCGCTGTGCTTAGGGAGGAGGCCAGCACTAAGGAGGCAGAGGAGCTAAGAGCCCTGAAGGAGCGCGAGGCTACCTGGGAGGAAAGAAGGAAAATCCTAATGGAGCGTCTCACCAGGGAGAGGGAGACAACTGCCCACCTTCAGCGCAAGAATGACCAGTTATCTGCAGCCAACCAGGAAGCGTAAAGTCAGCTTGAGAAAATTAGACAGGAGGCTGTAGAGCTGGATCAATTAAGGGCAGAATAGGTGCGCAGGTTGCAGGCAAAGCTGGACCAACTCAATGCGCAGATCGCGGAGGAACATCAAGAGCAGTCCCGCCTACACCATGAGCTCGAAGCCCGGCAACAACAATTTATGGCAATGACCCTCCATCAAGGGGAAAGCCTGGAAGATATGGAGAGAAGGGCAAAAGAATGGTCCAATCATAGCGAGCAGAGAGTACGAGATTTAGCACGCCGGCTAGCCAAGGCCAAAGGAGACATGGTGCTAGCTGAAAACCAGGCAGAGGCAGCCCAGCTCTCTATGATAGCTCAGCAGCGCACTTTTATCAACACGCTGCTCCACGCCACCCAATCAGAAGCAGATGAAGCCAATGATCAGCCCTACAGAGAAAGCTAACCATTGCGCGTAGAGCCCTCACAGCGGGCCTGCACGTACCACTGCAGCTAGGAGGCCCGCCGCAGAGCCTAGAAGAACAGAGAAAATATCTGGCACAAGTAGGACTGACGGCACAGGAGATGGACGACCTTGGGTTCACTGAGGAGAAAACACAGGAAGACGAGCAAGTAGGAGGGGGTGAACCGGAGCTTGACCTGGGGCCTCAAGAAGAGCAATATGTCCCACCACCCCCTCAACCACAACAAACCGAAGTGCCACCCCCTGACACATCTGCCGAGCGAAGAGCAGCCCACACCAACCAAAGAAAGGAGATGGTGGAGAAGGCAAGAAGAAAGCTGAAGGCCAGACCTGTCCAGAAACAGCCTGCCCCTCTTTCATTGCGCATCCAAGACTCCCCTGCTGAATACCGCGCCGAAATGATTATCTGGGAATAGCAGGAGTATAGCCGAGACCCCTTCGATCTGCGCTTCGAGTTTCCCACCGCCTTGAATAGGGTGCTGCCCATTCAGTTGGTGGAGGATGTCATTGCCATGGGGGCCAGGCTCAAGGCCAAATGGTTAACAGAGCGTGAGGCCCACCCAACTGCTTGGGGAGCCGAGGACCGCGAGTTTTGGCAAGACAAAGTCCTCCAGGTACCTCTCACAGTGGAAGGCTATAATTGCCAACCCACCTGGAGGAGGCACATTTTTGACGTCAAGCTGGAAGCGTGGATGGCATTTTGCAACACCTTCCCTTCAGAGAGGAACGACCCCACCTTTATGCCGTATCCTCGAAGGGTAGGAGTGGACTTCAACCCATGGCAGGTTCGACTTCCCCGTCATTTATAATGCCAATACCACTTCCCATAGGAACGCTCTTCTCTTCACCCTTCCCGACTTGTACATCTCTATAGATAAATTCCTTAACAAATTCACCTCTTGCCCCGACCCAGCATTCATCACCACCTGTAACTATCTTAGGTTAATTAGGATCCTAGTACACCAGGAACCCGCACCCCAAGAACGGCACCTTCCACCCCTCTATTTTGACCCCAATGCCATAGATAGCACCACCATGACTCATCTCATGATGCGTGCTACTCTTTTGCCATCCTTCTGTGGTGCACTGCTGGAAGACATGAATGACAACAAATTCACCCAGTGCAACCACCCCTTTCTCTCTACCACCATCCTCAAAACCCACCTCCACATTAAGGGCTACTTGCTAAGCCAAAAATTCCTTAACAAGGCCCCCCGCCCCCCACCCACCATTCGGATGATGAGGAGTAGAACTCCCGTTATGCCTTGTACCGCTACCTCCATGTACACGCCTCATCATGGCAAAAAAAAAAAAAAAACCCATAACGACGACAATGGAAAACCCATAACGACGTCTCCAAGCAGTCGTCAAAAGTGCACTCCATCTTCTCATTAACACATTTTTTCACCAACATAGCTCCTTGCTCTACAAGGCCCCACACCGACCAGTCTTCTAACTAAGTAATATCTAAGTATGCACAAGCACCGCACTCACATAATGCCTACACTGAACTATATTCACAGTTTGGGTCCTCAAGTGTAGGACAATACTCTCAGCTTGCTTAGAGTTCGACCTGTCTCCCAAACTAATAAAATATGTCTTGTGCACAATACAAAAGACTAGCACTACCTTTAGGGAGAGACCACCTGAGAGGTTTTCAATTGCAGGTGTTGATGACCACAACGAAAGTGGCATTCGTTATTCATCAACCCCCAATGCTAATCGCCCCCTCAACATCCAACAAGCTCGGCAAGAATCGTCCTAGGCAGCATCCCCAACAAACCCCCACATGTACCGGTCACCAGTACACACCCCAGGCGTCCTTGTCCCCCAAGTCTTCGGTGCATGCTACCACCTGCTACCTACGACAATGAGTGCCATGGGACTGGCACTCGTCTAGGAGAGGGGTAATGTTAACCCCAACACGAGGAAAGCAAAAGAAAGTGGAAAAGACGCAGGGCAAAGGCGGAAAAAAGGTAGCCCGATTGAAAAAAGAAAAGGAGAAAAGGCCAAAAGTGCAAGGACAACCTTAAAAGTCCAAGGCAAACACAAAAAGGGAAATGCACATTTTGCATTTTTGAATAAAAAAGCGCACCCTAAAATCTTGTAAAAGAGTGCCGGGCTCTCACCCGTGCAATTTGTAAATGTAGAAGGGCGGTGAAAAGGAAACGAGGAAGATAAGAGGACAATGGAAAACAAGGCCTAGGCTATGACCGGCCATGCTAAAAAAGGGAAAAGGGGATGACCACCCAAAAGGGAAGTAGGGTTTTGTATATAAGGTTGAAAAGTGAATGAAGAGCTCATTCTTTGGTGTGTGGCAAAACTAGTCTTCTTCTTCCTCTCTTCTTCTCTCCTTCTTGCTTGTGTGTGCTCTTGAGAGAGGGAGTGTGAGAGTGTGAGGGAGTGAGTGTGTGTGAGAGTGAGGGATCAAGAGGCTGAAGCTCTTCACCATCTCCTCTCCTCTACTTCTCTTCTCTTCTCTTCTCTTCTCTTCTCTTCTCTTGCGCGTGCGGCTATGGAGGATGGAGCTTGGAGATGGAGGAGGCTTGAGGATGCTTGAGTTAGCATCTAGAATCGTGGAGCTACCGGAGTGCAAGAGAGAGGAGGGTACTCGATCGAGCATCAAGGTAAGTTCACTGCATTTGTAGGATCGACGGCGCGTCGGCTAGGTGAGAGATAGCCATTAGAGCTCCCTTGGAACGCTTGAAACAATAAGCGGTCTGTGGGTCTTGGCGGTTGAGCGAAAGCTCCCACAATGACAAAGATACAAAGTCTCATGCTTTGAATGCATTGTCTGTTAAATATACCATGAAGCCACATTTTTAATCATGTGAGGTAGCTAAGGATACTTGGGATACTCTTGCATGTCTATATTAAGGAAGAAATGAGGCCCATATTTCTTACTTGCGTAAGGAGTTAGAAAGTGAACATATCATATAGATGAGGGTGGCACCATGGATAATTATTTGATAAAAATCAAAGATCTTAAGGAGCAATAGATTGGTGCAAATGAGATTCTTCCAAACAATTCACTAGTATAGATTGTTCTCAATGGTCTTCATGATCCTTATCAGGTTTTTATATGCAGGTGAAAGCATGTGAAGGTGGCCTAATTTGGGTGCTTTAAAGTAGATAATTTTTGTAATTACTTTAGGATTTTGACATATTATCAATGGTGGTCACTAAAAATATAAGGTTATTAGAAAAAGAGGCTTAGATTTCAAAATAGTGTGAAAGGAAAGGCCACTATGCTTAATTACTAGCAGAGGTACCAACATCATAGTCAATGCATATCTGTGTCTATTCTTTACCCTCGAGCTCTCATGAGTCATTTAAGCATTTTCACCCTCCCCCCTCTCTCTCTCATGATTAGGAGATCTCTACAAGCCAAAGAAACTTGCTTTTGAAGTAGGAGGTATAGTCTCCTTTATTGTGTTTCTCGAATGTTTTGGCCACTAGTTATGCACTGCATGTACTCATAGTACATGGGTGGAGCTACATATAGGTTTGAAGGTTTTGCATTATGAAGATATTATGCAATGCACACATCATTTTAGGAATCATCATTCAGGCCATGAAAGGGTTTTTCCAAGATATCGTGTATTTTCATGATTGTTTATAGGAATCATCATTCATTACATAAATATTGAATTTAAACTATTTTTAGGACTAAGAACTAGGTTGCAAAAGGGTCTTCTTTAGGCTTAGGGAACGATATGCCTTAGAGAGAAAAGAACCTTGCACAAGAGTCATCCGACAAGATAAGTTTGTTGCATGCATGCAAATTTGCATAATTAGTATCCTTGCCGTACAAAAGAGGCATGCATAATCAATTTATTTCAAGCTACTTATTACACACCAATAGAATGCAAAATCATTTAGATATCATGCTCACATATAAAAGAGTGTCCATTTGGTCAACTAAAGTGAGTCGTCCCACTTGTTTTAGAGAGCACCTCTATGCTTATTGGTGGGAGTTTAAATGACAAGCACTTTTTATTAAATGGAAATGTTGTCCTATAGTGGGTGGGCACATCAAGAGTGTGGCTAGAAGTACTTGCAAACCACCAAAAGTAGAGCAAATGGCATGGAGACAAATGGCCTAAGGTCCACTAGTTTTTTTTCATTTTGTCAATTCACAACTTGGTGTACAACTACCTAAATTTGGCAAAAGAGTCATGCATGAAAACATGTGGCTTATTTGGCAAAAAAAAATCATGCTTGAAAATATGTGGCTCAATGGCCATATTTTTCTTGCATTGTTTGTATGTAATGGTTGACCCCACCATTAAAAGTGGTGGGGAACTACTAAAAAGTGATATTTGACCACTAAAAAGTAGTTTTGTCCATTGAAAAATGTCCCCATCTACTAAAATGTGGTCACATCCACTAAAAAGTGTCACCATCCCACTAAAAAATTTTAATCTAATACTAAAAAGTGGTACTTATGAGTAAAAAGGGGCAATCTACCACTTTAGACTACTAAAGAGAGAGGTATTTACCACTAAAAAGTGATTTCCACTACTAAAAAGTGGTCTACCTAAAAATGGTACGAATGACAAAATAATTGTTAGAACCATTAAAAGAGGGTACATACCATGAGAAAATCATAGTCACTAAATTGCCTAGTATCTCTTGATACTAATCACCTAGTGATTCTTAGCACTTGTGCTCAATTGAAATTGGAATTGTTTGGAGTTGATTTGCTGATCTTGCAATCTCAAAATGGGCAAGGATTCACTGACATCCTGATTCAATGGTGTTGGATTCCATACATGGCAAACTAGGATCAAATTGATCCTAATGAAGAAAGGCTTGTAGTCAATCACAAGTGGTCAAGAGAAGAAACCAAGGGAAGTTGCACTTTCCATTGTATGGGATAAAAATGGTGATGGGGCTCAAGCTATTATCAAGCTCAAACTTGATGACAGCTACATTCATCATGTTGATGATTGTGAAACCTCTTACGTGACATGGGATCAATTAGAAACCTTATTTGGAGCTCATTCCAAATCCTCAAAATATGGTTTAATAATTGAATTTTTTAGGCTCGACATGCAAAGTAATACCTCACTTGCAACTTATTTGAATTATATGGAAAGCTTATGGACACAACTTGCAGAAATCAACTTGAAGATGGATGAAGACATTTGCATTGGAGTGCTTCTCAAAAGTCTTCCACCTGAATTTGATCATGTGTCTACCACATTAATCAACATGCCAAAGCCAAAACTTGTGGGCATCAAAGCCTCTCTCCTGGAAGAGGAAAAGAAGATCAAGAAAAAAGGAGAAACAAGCATCCAAAGAGAAGACCAACTCCTCTATGTGAAAGGGAAGAAGAGCGTAGTCAGTGACTTTTGTAAGAAATCTGGGCATATTGAGAAATTTTGCTATGCTAAGAAAAAGTCTCAAAGAGCATATCTTGCTACAGTCAAAGAAGATGAAGACAACATTGAAGAAGAAGGAGAAGAAGAACCCCAAGAACAAAAGGATAAGACTCATCAGTCCTTCTTTTGTAGTTCATTTTCTAATGATAAACTTTTTTAAAGTTTAACATGTGGACTTGCCTTATGTTCCCACCATAAGCTCCTAAACTCCTCAGGTAGCCTTTGCACACTATAGCCTCTACACACTTAGTGAGGCCTTGTAACGGCCTCTAGCTTTGCATGGTTGTTTTTGTTTCTTCCATGTCTACATTTAGCAAGGTTCTACTCACGACAACCTCTATATACTCAGTGTCTTTTACGGTTGTGATTGAGGAGGGGTGTTGAGAAATGTGCAATCACATCCACCATAGCCTCTTTGTATGGGACAAACAAGGCAAAGAAACAAACTGCAAATAAAGCCTTAGACTAAGTCATGTATGCACGGTTTATTCAAACCACAGTTGTTGAATACCATGGTCCCTTTCCACCTATCTTCATCTACCAATACCACCTAGTGTAAGCCTATAAAAGGCACTCATCCCCACACTCATCCCCACACTCATTCATTATATCCTTTTAAACAAAATTTAGATCAATTTTAGAAATTAATAACACCCTTTTGTAAGAAATATATATATGAAATATAAAAACCCCTTATGTGAATAAATTTATACATTTTAAAATATTCCCTTATGTGAATGTAAGTCTGTAAGATTATCTTTTTTAATATTCCCTTTTTTGAACTCACGTGACACACATTTTTACACATAGTGACCCCCCGCCCCCACGACTGTAGGGTAGCACACTGATCTTTGGGGAGATGTGAAGAAGGTTGAAATATTCCTAGATTGTTATATGTATTATGAGAGGATATTATCATGTTTGTTCTTTATGTTTGAGATGGCACATCTTGGGGCCAATCCTTGGGGTGTAGAAGAGCCGTAGGAGCCAAAGTAATCAACGAGGAGGTGCTTTATTTGTGTGTATGATGAGGTGCTAGTCACCTACATATATGGCATACTCCCTTTGCTTGGAGTCAAGATGGGTAGTACATTAGACTAGAGTTTGAAAATCATGTCTACAAATGCATTTGATAGATAGATCATTTTCCATTATCTAGATGCTCCTATCCACGAGGCCATGGGGGTTGTTTCGAGAGTATAGGAGGTTGGCTAGAGCCTTAGAGCTAGTGTTGGGACCATTTTAGGTCTTGACAGGTGGTGCATTTGTTGAAAGATGCTAATAAGTGGTGGTTTTCGAACCTTGGCCAATAAGGACCCAGTTAGTTAGTGTATGCCAAAAAGAATGGAGATAGATTCAATATATCTTGATAAAAATCAACAAGCTAAGATTTAATGACAAGAAAGGGCTAAAAGGACAAGATGGAGAGCAGAGATTAGTATGACATATTCTCCTAAGAGAAGTAGTTCGATATCACTAAGAGTGAGTGGCCTTATTGACCCAATTAATATCTTAGTTAGTTCATCAAGGGGAGGAGGAAGCTGTAGCATTCCCCTTTGGCTAAAAACTCAATCTACTTTGAGTGGGAGTGTAACCCATCTGGTACAAATCCCTAGAGAAAACCCAATCGTCATGATGGTGCAACCACTTCTTGCGATACCTACAAGAACGATGGATTTGCCAGCACTTGGTTTTTTCCTACCCATTTTTAATGGGTTAGCTGAGGAGGATGCATAACTCCAAATAAGTGAGTTTCAAAAGTTAATGTTTAATTATCAAATTTAGAATGAAGAACATCTTATGATATTCTTTAATATGACTTTGAAAGGAAGAGCTGTGGTGTGGTATCATGGTTTGGAAGTCGAAACTATAACCATGATAGATCTATTTTATGTAGCCTTTAGAAGAGAGTTTTCCCCTGAGAGAGGTAGTCAATATTGGTTGCATATTTTGAATGTGACATGTCAAGAGCCTCATGAGAATGCTCTAGCTTATGCCAAGAAATTAAAGGAGATGCTTCACAAATTGCAAGCCTCTAATCCCATTCCACACACTTGTTGCCCAACTACACTATTTCCTACATGGATTAGATTTCAATATCACTATTAAATATAGATACCACTATTAAATGAAGGCAGGAGATAGAGTCATGATTACAAGCGCCCTACACATCTAGGGTAAATCTCTATTCAAGTCTAGTTCCTAATAATAATTTGGTGTTACATACTATAACTAATGGAGGTCAAGGTGTGATAAGTCCACCTATAACAAATCCTAATGCAAGATGAGGTGTTATGCAAAATATACCTATGCTGCTAGCTCCTCCTAATGCGATATGCCAATGGATAACTAAATGGGCCCATTAAATAGTGGAAGCCAAGTGGATGATTATGGTTATGAGTCTAGTGCGTCAAATATTCTTGGAAAAGATAAGGACATGATGAAGCATTATACCAACATGATAACTAAACAATATAGATAAATAGCCATAGATGTAAACTTCCTAAAGAAACAAAAAAACTTAACAGGAAGTTAATGCCTTGAAGAGGGTGATCCATCAAGATTTAGTTATAAGTGGTGTGGTGGCCAGCACCTCCCATGGAATTGCTCTCATGTGAAGTGCGATATATGTGGAAAGTTAAGACATACGGGAAATACATGTTTGAGTAGAGTTAGTTCACTCTAGCAAGGTAGTGGACCAGTGTATCATCATTCAAATGATGTGAATCCTTGAGGGAAGGGCCCTAAGAAAATCTTGCAAAGAGGAAAAGCCACCTTAGAGGAAGTGCCCAATGGGGTTAGTTTGGTAGAGGCACTTCCAATTGATTGAAAATTAGCCTTTAATAATATAAGAGCGGTCACTAGGGGCCAAAAAATGAAAGAGGTTCAGAATGATGACCCTAGTATAAGAAAAACTAACTCTAAGTCCATCACAGTTTGACAAGAAGGCTGCAAATGCCAATACCCAGGCAGGTTCTCTTAAATCTGAAGATGATTTGGAGAAGTCCATGTTTAAGAGCAAGCATGAGTCAAAAGAAAAGGAGGTTGTTAAGGTTATTAAGGTTGTCAAAAATCCAAAACAGAGGATGTTGTGGCAAGAAAAAAATCTATTGCAAACTTTCGTGAGTTTGATCTAGCAAATCCTCTATGTGAAGTCAAGCTTGATAAAAAATTCCTACAATTAATATGGTTGTCACCTAACATTCGCAACAAGGAGTTCAAGAAAATCCTATGAATGGGTTATGTCATAGAACCCGCTGGTATCAATTGAGTGGACAGTGATTGGTGGGAACATGTGGAGAAACACTACCCTAGGGTATAGGTGTATGTTGATGGCATTTTCATAGGAAATGCTGTGGTAGACCCGGGCTCATCTGTAAATTTTATGAGTATGGATTTAGTAGAGAGTCTTGGTTTACCCATATAAAAGGATCTCACACCTATCTTAAAAATAATCGACAAAAGTTTAAGAAAACCAAAAGGAATAGTCTCTCAAGTACACGTAACAGTAGCGCATATTGAGTGTGTTCTTGATTTCCATGTTATCCAATTTGCTGGGGGACCAACCTATCAGTTTTGCTACTAGAAAGGCTGTGGATATTACGCTTTGATTTTTTGATAGACATCCTAGCATGTCGATTGATCTTTGTGCATGGGTTGAGCAGAATGATTTTGGATGTTTACCCTAAATGCTAATTGAATGAAAGGGCACCACCTCTCACTACATAATGGAAGGCACTTTAGGGCACCTCTATCTCACTGGAACTTCAAGCTCCAGTGATTTTGATGAGGATTCCACAATGGAGAAAGTCTATCAAGGATATTCAAAGGAGCCGATAATGGCAAAAGATCCAATACATGATGCTGATATAATAGAGTGGGATTTTGGGACTCCTAATGATCCCCATCCAATCAAACCTGATACTATACTATTTGATGACAAGTGTGCAAACTATGTATCACTCCTACAAGAGTTTAGGGGTATATTTGCATGGAGCTATGATGGATTGAAGGGTATTCCCCCTACTATTCTCATGCATAATTCCATTAAAAGAAGGTAGTAAAGTAGAAGGTTATATGAATTCCTTTTGAGCTAAGAGAACCTTTTTTTGAGGAATTGATGCGGTTAAGGAAGATAGGTTTGATCTTTCCTTTTGAACATATGGAATGTTGTTTACCAATTGGTGATAAGAAAGAAGAAGAACAGTCAAATTTGCCTATGTGTAGATTTTAAGGAGCTGAACAAGTTGATAGTAAAGGACTACTATCCTTTGCACTTTATTGACTAGATTTTAGACCAATTGGCATAGCAAGAAATGTACTCCTTCATGGATTGTTTTGCACGTTATAATCAGATGGCCATAGCTAAGTAGGATAAGTTGAAAATGATTTTCATTACACTCTTTGGTACCTTTGCATATCATGTCGTGGCTTTGGTCTATTCAATGCTCCTGGGTGTGGCAAAGAATGGATGATAAGATGTTTGTTGAGAGCGGAATTTTGGTGCCGAGAATTGCTTAAAAATAACTACAAATTATGAATATCAAGGGAAAAATATTCAATGTCAAAGGCGGCGGCTCGACCTAGGATGATTTTAAGCGTCAAAGTGCTCTAAGGACGCCCAGGCAACACTTGCAGATTTTTAGTAATTTTTCCATGCGCCTGTGGCGGTCAGTGGAGCTATCAGTCAGTGCGGGATGCCGAGACAAGCTCATAGAAATTTTCAGACTGCGATTTGGACACCGTATGCGCGAGAGGCGGGGAAAAGGCCAAAAGGCCGGTCAAGAATTGGGAGGTGCCCAAAAAATTGAGAAATGAGGGGGTGCCTTTGTGGCACCCCCCCTTCTAAAATTCGTGATTGAGGGGGGGCGGCAGCTGTTCAGCACCGCCGAAAAAAACGCCCCCCCCCCCCCCCCCCCCCCCCCCACAAATCGAGACACAAATCGAGATGAGAGGCTGCAAGTAAGCCATGAAGCCAAGCACTCCAGGCAACTACATTGATTCCGCGCTTCACATCGCTCTCCTTCGCGCAGTCAATGGCAGCCTGTAGAGGGAGAGAGAAAATCAGTCTTTCTCTCTCCTCCCTCTCTTTCCTCTAAGAGGGAGTTCATGTGGGAAGAAGAAGGAAGAAAGAATGGTGGAGGCTTGTCCGGCATGGATCAGATTGCTTCCCGGGCTAGAAATGGTGATTTGTGATCGTGCTGAACATGAAGTGCTGCTGATTTTCAGATTTGCAGCCATGGACATGAAACCCGAAACACGCAAATAAGCGGTAATTCAATTTTTTCAAAGGAAACTTGAGATTTCATGGCTTTTGATGGATAAAATGTTGTTCATGTGGGCCAAAAATTGTTTATGTTGCTGTTTTCCATGAGTACTTGTTGATCATAATCAGAAAATCAGAAAAATATGCATCTTGTAGCTCAAAATAATACACTAAAACACGTAAAATATGGAAAATCAAGGGAAAATGATGTTTTTGGGCATAAAAATGGAAAAATGAATAGGAACACCAACTAAATTTTCATTTTGCTGCAAGAAGGAACTAAGGGCCACAGCCCATAACCTATTTTGAATTTTCAGTAATTAAGTAATGCAAAGAATAAGGAAAAATACAAGGAAAATAGAGAAAAATCACTATAAATAGGGGAAAAATGCATTTTGGGTGCGAAAAATTAATGAAAATTAAGAACAATGTTTGTGAATGTTTGTGGGGACTGAAGCATGAGGATTTGCCTCAATTCATCCCCACCTTCTTGTTCTAGTGTGTTTTTCTCGCTTTTTACACATAAAATGATGGCAAAATGGCCTATAAATCTATACAACAATACAACATTTGATCGATGGGAGGGTAGAGTGGTCAAAATGTGTCAAAATGTGGAGTCAAATGATGAAAAGATTGCTGGCCTTTGTTTGCATGCCATATAGGTCGGTGAATAATTATAAAATAAGAGCCTAGTAGCACGAGGGTTTCCTCGGTGCTAGGTTCATGCAATGTCGCATAAGAACGGTAGTTGAAAATCATTAAAAGGATGTTTTCCACATGTGCACAATATTGATTTCATAATTATTTGAGCACTTGGCATCCACAATAGGCATAAATCATGGAAATATTTAAAGGTATCAGAAATCCTGGATGCACAACAATTGTTTTCATTAGGACCTTGACCCACGTTGAGTGAGAGATAGGACACCCTAAGCCATAGGCTAGTCGTGGGGTCTAGGGGAAAGAGAAGTAAGGACAATGGTACATTCCTGTATACGATTGTATGGTACCTTGAGTGGATTTTGTGCGACATGTTTATATGTTGAGCGACGCATCGAGGGGCCAATCCCCAGGAGAGTCGCAGAGGGGTGGCAGCACTCAGTCGTTGGAGGACCCCCTATGTATGTGCTTCGTGCCATTAGGCAATGTGTAAGGGACTCCCTCTGAGGAGTAGTGGGTGAGAGAAGAGTGGTCTACAAACGACGTAATACAAACGCAAGATGTCTAGGAAGGCAATGTATGTGTCATCAACACTCCTGGTTGCGAGGCCGTGGGGTTGTTGAGCGCGTGAGATAGAGGTCCGGCTAGTGCACGAGCCAGTGCCGGCCCGTTCTAGGTTCCATCATTTGTTGATATTTTTCATGAAGAACTTAAGGTTTTTATATATGATTGGGGATGGCTACCACAATCCGTGATAGACAACTCATCGTTCTACATAAGTGCTTTGAGAATTTCCACATGAGTATTGCATAGCATTAAATCCTCAAAATTGGATATTCGAGGTCCCTTACAGCTTAACACTTGGCCATGTTGTGAGTGCGGCTGGCATGGCCAATTGATCCTGAGAAAGTAGCAATAATTGTGGCCATGAGCCCACCCACCATCCCTACAGAGGTTCACAACTTTGTTTCATCTATGGGCTATTGTTGTCGGTTCATTAATGCATTGGCCAAGCATTCATTACCTTTGATGAATCTCTTAGTTCACAGCCATGTTTTTGAATGGATTGAACCATGTACAATGGCAAATTTTGAGGATGCGAAGATGGAATTCTCCAAAACAATAGTGTTAAAAACTCCAAAGAGGGGTGAGGTTTCTATGTCTTTATGGCTGCAATGAGACATAGTATCAATTTTTTTCCTATCCCGTATTTGGGAGACACACCTTTATCATCCAATCACTTTTGCAAGCAAAAAATTAAGTGTTTCGAAGCTTTGTTATAGTTATTTAGAAAAAGTGTGTTTGGCTATGGTGTTAACCACTAAGATGTTTAGACATTACATTCTTTATGATAAGGTGGTGTTTTTCACCAAGGTAAGGGTCTACGATTATTGTTGAACAAGCTTCAAATACTTGGTTGCTTAGCCAAATGGTTAATATCTTTTTAGTAGTTCGACTATGAGATTTGAAGTAAGCCACCAAAAATGCAAGGTATTGCTGAATGTTTAGTAGAGTTTAGTGAGCTTAAGAAAGAGTGGTGGGCTGACATTAGTGACTATGAGGATTTATGCATGATTGATGTAGTCTCAATCCCATCATGGTATGGGTTGATTCCATTATAGCTGATGTCTTGTATAGAAGGGGAGTGGATGAGGTGTATCATTATTGCATAGTGCCTAATGAGATGCCATTTATTCTCGAAAAATGTCATGACTCAATGTGCAAGGGTCATTTTGCTAGGTGACTTACTGCTTAGAAAGCTTGCTGGCTATTGGTGGGGACCGTCAGTTTTCCAAGATACTTTTTCATATTTTAAGCCTTGTGATATCTCTCAAAGTTACGTTGCTAGGGGAAAACATAAGAGGCCGCTAAATCCCATTCTGGTTAACTTGCCCATTGGAGAAGTGGGAGATTGATTTTTTTGGACCTTATATCCTTCGCCTACTACATGAAAGCGTTATATCATTGTGGCAATAGACTATTTTACAAAGTGGTATGAAGCCCGGACTACCATGAAGGATAACATCAAGGAGATGGCTAGTTTCATTTTTGGAGCAAATTGTTTACTATTTTGGTCCATCTAAAGAGCTTGTGTCTAACCACGAGATATATTTTCTAAATAAAGTAATTGAGGCTTGGAAAAAATCTCTAAAGATTAAAATAATAAGACCATGCCTTATAACCCCCAAGAATATGGGCAAATAGAGAGTACCAATAAACAGCTTGTGAGGATTCACCTGTTATTGATGAAAGTGACTCATAATTAGTGATCAACCAATTGAATGGGACCTAGTGTGAGAGATCCCATTCTATGTGACCACTATGCAACCTTAGACATATTTGAGATATTTGAGGCGGCAGTGACTTGCCAGCTAATTCCTCACTAGTGGAATTACTTTGCACACTCCTTGGTTAATTATGCCTTTGTTGAAGATGTCTTTCTTAGTTGTGATTATGATTTCCTATTAATATCAAACCATGGCTACTATGGGTATTGCTTGTTGACATGTCATATTTTGGCTGCTGATGGTTAGTATGGGTTATGAGCCAGGTAGCAATTGACCATTTTCCTATTCTTTCATGGATGCATCGGATTGTTCAACGCCGGATTGTTCAACGACATATTCATCAGACTCCCCTTGCCATTTATGCAGGGGGACTAGCTAATAATTTGATGCATTTAGTATAGGGCCAAGTAGCCCATCCCCTTGGTCTCATTTTGTGCTTCAGTAGGGTTAATGTTGGGATCAGGGGTTTGGTTTTAATAGTAGGTTGCTAAATGGTGTGCTTTATGGCTGATTTTGTTAGGCCAAGAGGGTCATTTATTTTGTAGTGAAATGTCATATTTCATTAGGCCAAGAGGGCTACGTAGCTATTTGGTACGGGTGTGGTTAACGATTCTTTGTTTTAGTGCTACACTAACACATTTGAACGAGCAACTGCAGGGAGCCAATCGTTACATGGATGATTTTTACAGCTAGTTTAGGTGATATATTTCATTTTCATGTTATTTTCCCTAAAGCAGAATGTGTGATTTGTATTTTGGGAAAATTTTCTTTCTTTTACCTAGGGATCAGAAATCAAGGCATGAAGTCCCAAGACTAGGTTAGGAATGTTGAGGGAGATTTGAGTAGTTGTCTTGAGTAGTTGACCGGCCTCTTGCAAAGTCATTGCTGGGCATATAAAGAGTTGTTACATAGGGTAGTCATAGTGACCTTGTTCTTCTTGTCTACCAAGAAATTGGTTCTAGGAATCCTTCTTGATTAATAAAATAGAAAAAATATAAATATATTAGAAATATGTATAGTACAAAGGTGTGTAAAAAGGGGTTTTAAGCCCTGAAATAAGAAAATCAAAAGAAAGAAAAATTTCAAAGAGCTCATGGTCATCACCTTGCGAAGGCTAGGTAGGTTATTGTGGATGAGCCACCTGGAGCCGATGCCTTGTCTTCTTGGGGGTGGCATTTTGCCAAAATGAAATAAGGATGGTTGGAGTGAAAATAAAAGTGAGTGGGAATAAAAATAAAAATCGAGCTTGGTAGGTTCTTGGGTATTGAGATTGGACTTAAAACCGATGCCTTGTTCTCCTTGGGTCACAATACGCTCAGCTCCCTTCTTTTTACACATTTGAGTATCAAATAATAAATAATAAAGAATGTGAAAAAATGAATTTATATGAGATAGGCTATATGAGTACTAGCCTAGTAGGAGTTCCTAGATTAGTTGTCCTAGATCATGTAGGCAGGCCAGAACACTGGTTAGGATGACCCCTTTGATAGTTTTTTAAGTTGATTTGTGTTGGAGTAGTTGGTTTTGTAGCTAACTCTTGATCTCTTTATCAGATTATACTTGGCCCATTCCTTGTGGAATTCATGCCTTGATTGTTTTAGGGGGTAGGGTGAGAGCTATGTTCTGTATTTTATTTGAAGCAGCTTGATACTCTTTATGGTTTATGTTTGTGCATATCAATTCGTGGACTCAACGACTTGAGTCATCCTATTGCATAGTTGCCAATGAGAGCTAATTTTAAAGTCAAATTTAAAGTGCAAAATGGTCTAGATGCCATAAAAGTGACATTTTTGGTGAAAAATGTGTCAATCATAGATCAAGGAGTTGGAGTTGTCCTAGGTGCATTTCGATGCTAAAAATCCAATGCAAGTGTCTATTCATCAATCGGAGCTCATTTGACCCCCCATTTAATGGCTGCAAGGTTTGGCATTATGAAGCAATTACTTGATCCAAAAGTCGAAAAGCAAGTGCCAAAGGTGAGGGTAATAGTTTTCGAGGCTAGGAAGGAAGGCACTTGTCTAGTCGGATCGTGAATCCAAGGTCGTTTGCCACTCAATTTGGCCCAAAACCACTTTCAAACAATGTGAATGAAAGAGAACCAGTTATTTGGTAAGTTAAAGTTTAATGAGGCTCAAAAGAAGCCTATGTTCAAGAAATCATGTCGTGAGGACAGAGGGGATGAAAATTTTTTTGTGCCCCATTTTTAAATGCATTTTTTGGAGATTTGTAACTGATGGAATCATGCCTCCTCCTCTTGGGGTTAAAATGATGCAATTCTTTGCTCCATATTGCTTAAAAAAGCAAGAGATTTGATGCACTCTACAAAAAGTTCAGATTTCAGTCTTTCTCTCTCGCCATAATTGTTGTTCATATGGGCTGAGAGGATGAGGGGGAATCGGTGGCAGTTTGTGATGAGATGCAAGGAATGGAATAAGGAAGTGCAAAGGTGAGCATCCCAATGGCTGTGTGATGGCATTGAAATCGCTTCCTGGTGCTAATGTTCCATCCCATGTGGGTGGACTCTCATAGAGACTGAAATGGTTATGGTGCTTGCGGGTTATCTTTGTTTGAAAAGTTTTGTTTCTTGTTCTATCTGTAATTACTTAGGCTTTTGAATCTCTAAATTATATATATATATATATATATATATATATACATATACTTTTTCAAATGAATGTGCACAGATAGATTAGGTATGAAACAACCTATTTTGTACGTGGATATCGCAACTCCAAGAATTGTCAATATAAGTATGCAACATCGTTTAAATCAAAATGATAACCAAATTTGCACATAAATCATACACTAACCAGTACATTGTTAAAGTGTTAGATAAATAAGTATTAAAACTCCCTCGCACAAAATAATCTTCATATGCTCATGTCACAATCACGATTAATGGATCTATCCTATTTCTTCCACTGTCTATTTATTTATAGCATTGTATTTCTCCACTTGATAACTGTTCCCCCATATAGAACCGTTCACTGAGCTAAACTTAAGTATCACTAACTCCTAGCATTGAGGGGAATACCCTAACCGTGTGTGCAACTAGCTACCTAGTTATGTGGAAACTAACTAAGTTAAAGTACACTAGAACCTAAAAAAGGCATAAACAAGTCTTGATGTTTTTTTTTTTCAAATGGTTTATCTATTTTTTAAATAGGATTAAATAAAAACAAAAGAAGCTAAGAAAACAAAAGACCTAAATATAAATCCTCACACTCTCTAAAGTATTCTAACACAAACAATAAACTCAATCCAAAATCATCTACACTATCTAAGTCAAACCTATCAACTAAACTATTAGATATAGGATGCTAATGAATAGCCTCTAGCATAGGCACATCAAAGGTTAGAGACCCACTATTAAGTGCATTGCTAAAAACCTCCATCACATCATGGAGCGGAGTCGCAGTGGTGGCTGCATCATCATAATAAGGCATAGGTGCCACCAATAAACAACCTAAAGTGTAATACTTCCACATGTCAATAAAAGTTAGTTGGTTAGTTCAAAAGTTAGTTAGTTAATTAGTAAGTTAGTAAGGTCACTAACTAAAGACTAACTAAAGTAAAAACTAACTAACAAAAAAAAAACCAAGAATCGTAACCTGACATTTTTTTTTGGATTGACAAGGATTGTAGCCACCCATCACGGAAGTTACCACGTGAACGAGAGTTATGAGCCATATTAGTCATTAGTGTTAGTGTGTATAGTATAGATGGTCCAAAAATACTAGATTTTTGAACAAAACTAATATGTTTTTTATATTTTGGATATTATTTATTGTAAATCTCCTAAAAAGCTATGGAAACTTCTAGAGTAGGGTGTCATATAAAAAACGCAAGTGGCTTTTTCATCAAGTTTTGGAGATTTAATGTAAAAAAAGAAGGATTGGCGAAATTGTGCACGTCATGAAGGGCACCCTGCCACGGCACAAATCGAACCACGAACCGGCTAGGTAGAGGCTGCAAATACATTGCTGTCCATGAAAACCTGCAAGAAAACTCTCCTTCTTCTCACCAAGAATCTATGCTCTCTAAACACACAAGAGGAAGGCACATAAGAAATTGAGAGAAATTCTTCCATCCTCACCCTCTTCCTCTTCCTCACTCTCCATTAGATTTAGCAAAGGAGCACAAGAGAGAAAAGCAAGAACAAGAAGGCAAGTGTTGTTCCAAAATGAGAGAGGGAGAAATGAACCGTGAGAGGAAAAGATAAAGGAAGAGAGAGGGTGTAACCACCTCAACCTCCCACCTCCCCAAATCCCACGGATGCAACCATCTCCTTTTCCTTTCTTGAATTATAAAATTCAAATTTGCATACATGGACTAAGGTCTAAGGACCTTTCATTTTTAGGATGAGACAAAAGGGTTTGACCTTTCCTTTCCCTAGCAATATTTTATAGTGTGTCTCTTTTGGACTACACATTTTACATTGCTTCATATTTGAAATTTTACAAAGGGATACAAAAGCAAAGTGTTAGTTTGCAAAGGATGTTTCCATGTTTAGCATATTTTGGTGCCTTTATTTGCACTGATTTCCTGGTTATCACGTCACGATCACAGTTTACAGGTAGCAAACAACACTCAGAACAGGGAGAAGAAGGAGTGATCTGGAAGATTTTTGACCAGGTGTCCTGAGGTTTTACCCCTCCTTTTGGAGCCAATAGAACCATTAGATTTGTGATTTGAGCATCAGATTGCATCTTAGAAGTTTTAGATTCCTGATTTTGCCAATATCCCCTCCACAAAGAGCTCTTCTTCTTAGCCACAACCCTTCTTCTCTAATTTAGATATAAATAAGAGGCATGGGGAGCAGTTTAGAGAGGCACAAGGAAACCCCCAGAGGTTGTGAGAGGGAGGTAGAGAGAGGGAGATAGAAGGATACCCCTCCAAGAGGGTACGAGACGGAGCCATAGAGAGAGATAGAAAGAGTGAGAGAGGAGTTACCTCGAGAGGCTACAAGGGAGAGAGTTACCTCAATCTCCCCTGTCTCGGTCTTAGACTAAGCCATCTTCTCTTATGCTCTCCCATCTTGAATTGATTCCGCCTTCCCTATCTCCTCCCGAACACACTCACAGACGATGGCTCCAAAGTGATGAGATGGAAAGACCATGGGAACCACTGCAACCTGGTCAAGGAATGGGTATTGTGAGAGATACAGGAGTGCCCGAGGTTGTTGGAGTTGCCACTACCAAGGGAACATCGGATATGGCGAATGAAAGTGCAAACAAAGAAGAATTCCCAATATCGTCGTGCCAAACCAAGTTATTCACTACTAGGTTATTATTTTGCCACATAAAATAATAAGGTTTTTATAAAAAATTTACATAAAATATCGGCTTCTATATTTTTCACTTACACATTTTATCTAGAGAGCATATTAATACACACATAAATGGTTAATAGTACCTATGATTTGTAGTTAGATTAATCAAGATTATAATTCATAAGATCATGATTGAAATAGTTGCAAGAGGATATTGTACGAAATGAGTAACAGACTATATGTGCATTTGAGATTAATAAAATAAATCAATACATTATCAACGTGATAAGATTAAGGTTGATTAATGATTGTTATGAAAAGTGAATGTCTATTTAAGGGTCTTGTAAATCATCTCATTAAATTTTTATCGCAATATTTTTTCTAAACAAAACTCACTTATGTTGGGTAAGTTAGCCCCCCAAACGGGAAATTCATGTATTGCTTAACATGTTGTAAGAGATGTACTCAACACTTCTTTATGGGGAGGAGAATCCTCATTAGAATGTAAGGTTACCCTAGGATAAGGGCTACCTTGGTTATGAAAGCTGTGAGCTGCACAATGGTGTGATTGCCATCGTATCATTTCATATACGTTTGAAATGACTGTTTGTGTTTGCTACAATCTAGATCTCCGATTAAAAACATTGACAAACATGATAAAAGGGAAGTTTGCGCTAGGCTACCCCTAAGTTAGCTGCGAGACCCCACTCCAAGGGGGTCATGGTTATCACTTCTAGATGCCTATACCAGCTCCATATAGCGAAAGGTCTATCCGTAGGGATAGTCTCGGGCAGTAGGAAATGTGGGTGCTAGGGGGGCTCTAACTGTAAATTTTGCATTACTCCTAGAATCTGACGAGCCCCTTCGTGACCCAGGATGGGATCCTGGAATCCTAAATACTAGTTACAAGGGTGGAATCTTGGTAGGCAAAATACCCTCGTGGAATTCTGTATATCTTCTATAGGGTCAGAAAGATAGAAATTGTAATAAACTTCCAATATAATAAAGAAATTTGTTTTAGTCAAGGGTTGTTTGAATTGTATGCGTGTCCATGAGATAAATTACATGAAGAAACCTGTGATTTAACTGACTAATTAAGGAAGCTGGTTGTATATGTTCCAATAAATGTGCTGTAGGTAATTAAAAACTAAAGATGATTTCGTCATCAAAGGAAAGTGTGTGGGCATAACCCCCAATGGGGGTCCATGTCCAATGGTAGGGTGGTCTCGGTTAGCTAGGAGCTTTTCTAAATCAGTGATAGAAATAGGAAGATGATAAATTGACCAAAAATTCATTAGGTAGAACCGACTTGCATTGTTTTAAGAGGTTTGAATGGGATTTTACCTTATGGGTAGGAGGGTTGTTGAATGTTGAAATGACTAGGTTTTTTGGATGATTTTTGTTGTTTTTGAGGCTTGAATGGTTGATTTTTTATGGATTTTGATGTTTATAGTTTTGGAAGTGTTTAAGAGTGTTTTGGACGAGGTTGGTTATGTTTTGGAAGCTCCTGATGTTTTTCAGTAGAGATATGAGGTTCTGTAATATTCTAATAGTGTACTCACAGCACTCGGGCTTGACAGCTGAGAAATTGACATCGGTGTTGACGTGTCCTCCTTGTGTCGTCCAGGCCGATCATCTTCTGACTGCTCATCCTCCTCATCATCCTCCTCCTCTTGGCGAGCACGCTTTGGAAGAACCAGCTTTCGGGCAGAGCTTTGGCATGTATGTGTCATGACAGCACGAACAGGGTGCACAGCACACGGCGATGGAGAAAGAGGAGAATCACGAAGAATGCCTGCTTCCTTCTCCATTTGAAAAGTGAAGTCCAAGTCTTCTGCAAGTGAACTTTGTTGTGTGCCAAATGTCATGTCAGCATCATGCACAAGTGACCCTTCACACATGTAACCTTCATAATTTGATTCCCTTACATTAACAGGAAAAATTAAATTAACAGGTGAATAATAAGGTTGCAGTAGTCTTTTAAGCTGAAAACCATTAACCGCAGGCTTCAGGATATTGCCTTGCAAAATTTTTAGCAGAAATGTACCTTGCCCAATATCTTTATGAATAATGAATGGTCCAGCATATCTAAGCTTCAATTTGCCGGGAAATTTTCCCAATCGGGAATTATAAACAACTACCCAATCCCCCTCTTCAAAAATTTTCTTGCGGATGTGTCGATTTACCCAAGCCTGTCTCCTTTGCTGCGTGATTCCTGACACATAAGCAACTAACACTCTGTCTTCCTCCAACTTCAGGAGCTGTTCCATCCAATGCTGCACTGATTGTTCCCGATCCAACTTATGTTCAACAGCAACTCTTAAACTAGGAACCACAAATTTCATAGGGACAACAGCTTCCAATCCATACACTAACCTAAAAGGTGTTAATCTAGTTGTCACCTTGTATGCAGTCCAGAAAGCCCACAAAGCAGAATCCAACTTGACATCCCAATCCTTCCTGTTATCTTCAACGATCTTCTTCAAGATACGGAGTAGGATCTTGTTGGAACTCTCAGCTTGCCCATCAGCCTGAGGATGGTATGGAGTTGACTTCTTGTGAAGAATCATATGCCTGACAGTCAGGTCCCGAATAACTTGATTCAAAAAATGTTTGCCCCTGTCACTGACCAACTCAATAGGACATCCAAACCTAGTCATAATGTTAGTATACAAAAATTTGGCCACACTAACTTCTTTATTATCCTTGAGGGCTTGTGCTTCCACCCACTTTGTGGCATAGTCTGTGCAAACCAAAATGTATTTGTTACTTGTGCCTTTAGCTGCTGGTTTGATAGGTCCAACAAAATCAATTTCCCATTTCTGAAATGGTTCAAGTGGTAATACAGGATGATCTGGCATTCTATCCCTGTCAAGAGGTTGACCTTCCTTCAAGCATTGCAAACACTCCTTAGCATATTGATGAGCATCCTTCAACACAGTAGGCCACCATAAATCTGCTTGCAGTATTTTCCTGCCTGTAATTTCTCCAGAAAAGTGACCTCCTGACAGTCCGGAATGAGCTTCATGAAGAACTGCTGGTTGCTCAAATTTAGGAACACACCTCCTCAACACATTATCAACTCCTCTTTTGTACAAAAGATTCAGAATAACCTGAAAGGACCGACTCTTCAAAGCTAATCTCCTTCTCTGATCTGCTGTAAGGTGTGTAGGCATCACTCCTTCCTATAAGAAATGCAGTAACTGATCATAATAAGAGTTAGGATCTATAGCCTGAACTTCAAAAAGTTCAGCATCAGGAAGCTGATCAGGAACTCCTGCTTCCATATCATCATTGTCCAATCTGCTAAGATAATCAGCTACAACATGCTCTTTCCCAGGAGTATGAATAACCCTGAAATCAAATTCATGCAATAGCAACATCCATCTAGCAAGTCTTCCTATTAACTGAGGTTTATTGATCAGGAACAACAGTGCCTGATGATCCACATGAAATATAACCTGATTCCCAAGCAAGTAATGTCTAAATTTCTAAACTGAGTACACCATACCAAGTACTTCTCTTTCCATTACTGAATAATTCTTTTCAGCAGTACTCAATCTCTGACTTGCATAGTAAATAGGTCTATACCATCCAGGCACCTTATCTTGCATCAAAACAGCTCCCACAGCAAGATCAGAAGCATCAACAAAAATATGGAAAGGTAAATCCCATGCAGGAGACTGCAATATAGGAGCTACAACAAGCATTTTCTTGAGAATACCAAAGGCCTTATCATGATCTTCCCTCCAGACAAATTGCATCCCCTTTTTGGTTAAATTAGTAAGAGGAGCACATATATGAGATAGATACCTCAAGTACCTGCTATGCCACTTCACTTGCCTGACAAATCTCATAGCTTCCTGCACATTGGATGGAGCTTTAGCTTTCTAAACAATTGCAATCTTTCTTGGATCTATGCTCATACCCTCGTCAGAGAGAATATGGCCTAACATCACTCCTCTCTTTGCTACAAATACTGATTTGAATGGATTTAAGGACATGCCAAATTTTTTGCATCTCTCAAAACATAACCTAAGATGTTGAAGATGATCTTTAGTGCTGCCAAAAACACAGAAATCATCAATAAACACCCTCATAAAAGTTGTCAAATACGGCCTAAAGGTCTTATGAGCAGCTCCCTGAAACTCAGGAGGCCCATTCTTCAATCCAAAATTCATGACTATACTAACATATGCTCCCCATTCAGTAATGAAGGCTGTCTTATCCATATCTTCCAGATGCATCCTTATTTGATTGTAGCGCGAAAAACCATCCAGAAAACTATACATTTCATGACCAGCCACATCATCAAGAAGAGAATCAGTAAAAGGAATAAGAAAAGGATCAGTAATAGGAGCTGCATTCAGTTTCCTATAATCCACACAAACCCGAATCTTTCCATTCTTTTTAGGTACCACCACTATAGGGGATAACCAAGTGACCTCATTGACTGGTTTGATGAATCCCACCCTCAAAAGCTTGTCAATTTCTTCCTTGACATGCTTGGCATAATTGGGATTCATCCTATATCTTTTCTGAACAATTGGCTTGGCATCTTTTTTAAGATTTATTCTATGTTGACAAATAGTTGGATCAAAACCCTTCATATCTGTGTAATCCCAAGCAAAGATATCTTGAAACTCTTTGCACAACTGAACAAGGTTTTGCTTGAACTCTTGTTCCACAAAGATAGTGACCTTAACGAGTTTAACCTTCCCTTCAAAATCCAAATTGACTTCTTGGATCTCATCTTCTACCACCCTTGCAGATGTTCTCAAGGTGTGCTCATATCTCAACTCAGCCTGAATGATGACTTTTTGTCCCTCTTCAACAAGTACTTCAGGACTGTCCCTACATTTATCCACATCCTTAGGCTGATTTCCAAGTTGCTTTGGCTGAAATTCTTTAGGATAACCACTGCCCTGATCCTGAATCTTGTTATAAGTTTCATTTCCTGAGTTCTCCTGAACATCAGGCTGTTCCTGACTTTCAGGAAATGCTTCAGGTTGCTGTCCTGACTGGTTTCCTCCTGCATGTTGAACCACTGAATGGTCCCGAACTTCATAGCTCGTAGATGTTGAAGAATCTTTATACTTCTGAATAATATTATCCACATCAATTTCAAACACTAAAACTACAGAAGGATTTGCTTGAAGAAACATTTCCTCCTCATCATCTTCCACTTCATCAGCCAAATTAATAGTCTGAGCTACCACAGGTCGAGAAGAACTCTTCAAGATTACCTTATTAATGGTTGATAATCTGATCTCTTTCAATCCCCATGGTATACATACATAATCATTCCCCCAATCCTGCTTCAATTTAGCCATCTTAAACCACGGTCTTCCCAGCAGTATCTTGTACGAATCTCCAATCTCTGACATTCTTAATATCACAAAGCTTACCCTGAACTTCAGACCAGCAACTTGAATTTCTTGCTTCCTGAGAATTCCCAAAGGTTGTAACCTCCTCTGGTCTGCCATCCTGACCTGAAATGGGGCTGGTAGCAACTCTTCTTGCTTAGTTGCTAAATATGTATGTTTAGGAAGGATATTAAGTCTAGAACCCCCATCCAACAGGACATCATCAAACTTCTTCCCTTAATATTCAACTTGAATAGTGGGCACTTGATAATCTACCACCTCCTTTTGAGTTGGTATAACTGCTTGACAGTCAGGAAGTACCTGATCCTGAACTGATGTACTTTCAATAACCTCCTGCTGCTTTTCCCTGATCTTCAGGAGTAACTTCTCCTTGAATCCTGGGATCAAATCCAAGATTTTCTCCAATGTTAATTGCAAGGAACACTTTGCTAGAGCCTGAAATAGCTCTGCTGAACCTCCCTCCTGAAATTTTCCTGATTCTGCATCTTCAGGAGACTGATCCTGATCATCAGGAAACAGTGTTCCTGACTCTGCCTGATCCTCAGGCTCTTCAAATCTGTCTTTCTCTGCAATTTTCTGCAGTCTTTTGACCTGCTTTGTCACCTTTCTCCTGGCTTCCTCTTGTTCCTGCCAATCAAGCTTCCGGCCTGCTTGGCTTCTAGTAACCGCTAATACCATAGCTTCATCAGGACAATCCTCAACTTTAATGCAATTAAAACAATCACACTGAATATGCATACTTGCAGCATTTAAGTTTCCTGACACCCTCTCTTGACCTTCTTGAACCTCTTCTTGCTATATTTCCCTACCACTAACAGCTCCTGTATCAGTAGGGACTTGCAATTCCTCATCGTGATCAGGTAACTCTATTAGGACTGCTGCAACTGGGGCAGGTGGATGATGTAGATGAGATGCTCCTGCAGGTCTCCCATCATTGTGGTTCCTTGCTACTAGCATTCCTCTCTCAGTCCTATGCCTTGCCCAAAGTTCACAGTTTGGTCCCACAAAGTGTCCTTGACCTCCACAATAATGGCATGCTCCCATTTGAGTAGTTTGCTGCTGTGTTCTTAAATTTTCCCAAGGCCATCTTGCATGTATTCTTACAGATCCCCTGAAAGGTCTTTGAGGCATTGTGTCAGTCATAACCTGATTTACTGCAACTGGCTCCAAAGGCCTCATTGGCATCTGCTGTAGCATCCTAACATTAGGATTATACCAGCATGTCCTTGTTTCATGGCCATTTCTTTGGCATATCTCACAATACTTTTCTTTCCTCTTAGTGTCTGAAAGACCTAAATCCTTCAGCTTCTGCTTGATCTTTCTATCTAGTTTAGTCTCCTCTGCTTTTCTTTCATTCTTGTCTTTGGTTTTCTTCCTTTTGGACTTGATTGATCGCGACTTTTTCTTCCTCTTCTTGTGTTTCTTCCTACTAGAAGTCTCACTATCAGAATCACTGGCATCATTTTCTGAATTTGAACTATCTTCACTGTCATCATCACTAGTATCACTTTCAGATTTTGAATCTGAATCTGTGTCAGACTCTGATCCTGAAGAATCATCCTCTTTATGTCTTTTTGAACGAGAAGTACCCAGCCTTCTCTCCACTCTATAGCAGCCCTAATCATGGTATGCAGTGTACCATTCTGTCCCAATTCTACATTAGCAATTGGATTCCTGATCTTGCTTTGCAAACCCTTAATGAAATAAGTAATTTGCATACCACTGATGGTGCATCAACATTATTCAACCTATTCAATAGGTTCCTGAACTTTTGAGCATAATCTTCCACCAACATCCTCTTTTGCTTAATTCTCTTTATCTTCCTCAAAATATCTCCTGGTGTTTTATCTTTCTAGAACCTGCCCAAAAATGCATTCTTCAATTCATCATAGGTGTTAAATGCTGCCATGCCATAACTAGAAAACCAGTCCATGGCTTTTCCCTGCAAAGTGGCTGCGAACTGTTGCTCTTTAACCTAATCTCCATACAATTGATTAAATCCACTTGCTGTCCACCTTGTTTCAAACTGAGCTACATGACAATCTGGATCTTCCTTCTTCCTGCCTCAAAATTTAGATGCCCTCACCTTTGGGTTGAACAATTGATTTTGATTCATATTGTGTTTCTTCTTAGGTTTCCTTTGATGTGGTAAAGGATTAAAATTCAAAGATTTATTAACTAAAACCCCTGCATTCCTTAATAGGAATGTTCTCCCTAGAACTGCATGTTGTAGTCTTTCAAGTGCCTGTTTTGGGGGAGTACCCTGATAGTCAAGAGGTAATATTGATTCTTCATTATCTGATACATCTGGTATGCTGGAAGGGGTTGGAGGTGTAGGGATGGACTCTGTAGAGGTGGCAGGAGAATGATATACTGTTGAAGTGCCCTCAGCAGAACCCACCCCCAAAAGATTATGTCCAACATCTGTGAACTCCTCTTCATCCAGCCTACCTAATTGCACCACTTCATCTATATCATTAGACCTTACAGATTGATATTGCTATCTTGACAATGCCTCCCTCAATGCTCGAGATCTGCTCCTCGTGAAAATAAGATTGGAGGAATGAGGATAATTCTCTGACATAAAGACTCCCCATGCAAGGCACGTTGTACATCTTCAATGCCATTAGCATCCTAAATTCCTGCAGCCAAATTGTGTAAGTATTTCTTCCAAGCCGTATACCTAAATCATGAGAAATATTCTCATGAAACTGGGCAGGATCGCCAAAGTGTTATGGACCATCAGGACCATAACAGGAAATGCAAGAAATTAGCACTGCAAGGAACTTCTTGACAGAATTTACAACCATTACACACATCTAATCTTCAGGAATACCATGCAAACATGATCTACATATCATAAACATCAATGCTGAACCACTGTCCTGAAAATGATCATACAGTTTATCATCATCATATTCACTCCTGATCAAATAACTTGAAACAGACATCATGAATATTCAGGACACAGATACACAGTGTTAGAACCAGACATAACTGACTAGAATCTGGCGTTGTCCTGAAGAATATCTCATTTCTCATCACGCAAGAATACAAAAAACACGAACTCCTGACTGCTAGGAAGGTGCCTACATGTCAGGTAAAAACCTGAATGCTTCATATGACATCTTAGGTCACTTTCCATATGCTGGTTCTACATGTATGGTAGTACTAAGGTATAAAAGTACTAATATAGTGCAATTCGAGCCTCAACAAAGTGATTTCTCACCCATTTGCTAGTTCAACAAGCAGGGTAGGTGCAGCTATAGTGGCTATACCTAACCTTCTTGCACAAGCTGGTGAAATGAAGGAATGAGTGCTGCCACAGTCAATCATGGTTTTGAATTTCTTACCTTGGTAGTTTGATGGTGTTTGGACTACTGAGAACTGGCGATTTGGTCCCATTTTATGGAGAGTGGCATGAATGGATGCCCTCTCAATCTCAGCTTCCATGGACCGGTCTTCTTCTTCGTTGATTCCCTTAGTGGAGATATTGGAAGTTTTTGCCCTTCCCATTACTGCACGACCACGGCCACAGGTAGCTCTAGCTTGGTCACTGAATTTTCCTTGGTGACGCTCTCTACCAAGTTTGGGACATTCCCTTTTGAAGTGTGCAAGTTCATTACAGTGGAAACATCACATGCTTTGATCTCTCCTTTGAGTGGGGACAAAGTCATTGATTGCATTTGCCCTTCGCTTCTTTCGTTGGCTTTGACTTTGTCCTTGATTCCTCTTGATTTGAGCTTTTAACATTCCTAGATTCTGGTCTTTAAAAGACAATAGTCTATTTTTTCTAGGCTTCGGTTGAACCTCTTGGGAAATAGGTCCCACTCTTATCAACAAATCTTGCAAATCCAAGGACACATTGATTCCAATCGAGTGTTCAATGGTGGGTTCAGCCCATCACAGAACTTTGAGACTTGTTGGGGAATACTCATTATTGGAGCATATTTCAACAAGGAGACAAATCTCGAGTAGCACGCCTCCAGTGACAGGCCCAACTGTTTCAATTTGAAGAACTCATTCATTTTCTGAGTTTTGTATGCAGGTGGCATGTACCTTCCCTGATGAATGGCTTCCTTTAGCTTATCCCAAGTTATTGTGCTCTCTGTGATGACTGCTTGGTCTTTACACCATTGCTTCCACTAGAGCCTAGCTTCTCCGGTAAGTTTGAGCTTGGCAATCATGGCCTGATTTACAGGTGTTGTTCCTACTGCACTGAAGTAATCTTCCATGGATTCAATCCATATTTTGGCATCAGCTTCAATAGTCTTCCCCTTTCCATTGAATTGTGGTGGTTTAATCTATTTGAGAAAGAACTTCTTCTCTTGTGCCTCCGCTGGCCTTAGTGCAGAAACAAGACTCTGGTTCTATGCTTGGGGTTGTATTTGGTTTTTGAATTGAAACCCTCGTGTTAAAATTACATTTACATATCTCTAAAAATCTTGAATCAATGTGCAATTTATTTTTCAGTGACTACTGTGCGACAACTCAAATAAATATAAAAAACCTTATTTATCCATAAAGAAGCATAAGCTTCAAGTACAATTATTCGAATGGGATGGTTTTCTTGTCAATAGATACATCAACGCCAGGTTAATAATTTCCTATTGGATTTAGCTACAGGGACAAAATAGTAATATGGATTGGGGAAATGGATTCTTAGGAAAGGGTAAGTCATGGGAAGTTTGGGAAGTAACTATTTTTGGTAGCCATGACATTTGTTTCGGCCTATTACTTTGATTTTGTTTGCTGGCAAGACTTTGACCACCTCTTCATAGATATAACGATTTTGTTCTACTTGCCGGCATCCAATGTGTAGGATCAAATTTACACGAGCCTCATGAAAGCTGAATAACTTCATGATTTTCAATTCCTCCGGCCACTTTAGCCTCTTCATATTGTTTTGAAGATAGGTGAGTTGATTGGCATCTATGTAGCAATATCCCATGCCCCACGTGCAACGCCTTTCCACATACAACGATGAAGGGTTGTAGAGTTGCTCTAGGATCCCCATCATGTTAGATCGTCTTCGATAACTTGAAGAGTTCATAGCCATCCTGAACATGATCTGAAATATGAGGAACTTGCTCCATGCCCCATAAGTCTAGAAGCAGCAACAACCACGAATAAGTAACAGAAAACAAATTATTTTCCTAGTGAAAACATCGCTTCTCCCTTCCAAATTTATCATTATCCAAATTGTTATATTCATTCATTCCCTCTAATATCAATTGTAACGTGCCCGTCTAACGACTGTCCAAGCACGTTTTTAGTGGTCCATCACGAAACAAATCTAAGTGTCGCTGCCCAACATTCCCATGGAATCTTCTGGGGTTTGTCACCTATGTTTCCCCAAGTCCGCTTCGCACAACAGAAGGTTCGCGGCTGAACCCACCAAGATCGACCTAAAATTTGGGTTTCTAGGGGTTAAGGTCTCCTGATAGCATTCTAGCGTCGAGTCTTGGACATCCTACTTTTTGCAGGGATACCGAAGTCGAAGCGGATCCATGCCGCACTTGGTTCAAAGAGAATGGGAAATGAGAGGGATGCACCCTTCAACCTCTCTGCCAATAAGGCATAGTCCCATTTCGGTCCCCTAAAATGGTATGAATCGGGTTCTAATCTACTATTACCTAAAGGTCATTCATCTATAGAACCTTGTGAGAAGCTTCCCAACTTTCTGGGACCACCTTGCCGTAGGACAGATCCGTCAGGGCTCTGCCCACCCGCTTCCCTCAATGGGCATTCTTTAGTTTCCTAATTAGGTCCTATCACAATTTATGTGGGATATTTAAAAACAACTTCCTTAATTAAGCCCTTTAGGAAACAGGGTTCCTTTGCATAACTTATGGCACTGACACAAAAAAAATCCATGCAAGTTCTTTGGAAGTAAATCTTACATTATCATCTTAATTGAAATACAAGTCTCGTCCAAAAAGGATGGATTCTGCAATCTATAAGGATGCGTCTTATTTCCTTCAAGTATCTGCCCTAGTACTAGTAACAGGGCCTCAAGAATCTATCTCGAGTCACGTTGATCGTTTGAGTGGGTCACGAAAAGTAGGAAATTTACAACCAGAGCCCCCCCTGGCATCCAACCATCCTCCTACATTCAAACTGACCCATAGAGAGACCTCTCATTGTGGGTTTGGTCCATGTTCCCGCCAGGGTTATTTGGAACCCCCTTGGATAGGGTTGGCGGTCAGCTGGGGGTAGCTTGGCCCGCCCTCCTAGAGTTCAACCTGATTCATTATTCAATTTTCTATTGTGAGCTTGGGTCATTCATTTGATTTCACAGATATTGAACCTAGATTTACAACCACAAACAACACTGAAGGCGAGTACTCTCGAGACATCTGCTAAGGTGGAGTCCTCATCTTTGACGTTGACGTTGCCCTTCTTGATCATTCTTTCCTTGGCATCATTTTCCATTATTTTCCTGGGGGATGAGGAATATCCTCTGCACGACCCCACTACTATGCATTAAGGTAAAGCAATTTCACTATAGTTTCAAATGATGGCTTCCCTGGTTTACTATCCTTTGATCCCCCTATCTTAAGATCTTGGTCTAGGGTTTTGTTGGGCCAATTGGTAATCATTTTTTCTATCTTAGAAATCTATTAGGTTCTAAGTTCACCCTAGGGTCTCCTCGTCTTCAAGATAATGAAAACTTATATTTGCTCCCTTTTGCAAGTCAGCGTAAACCAAGTCTATCTACCATTCTGAAATAGCTACGAGCAACAAATGTAGCTTGGTGAATCATCATTCTCATTGTGGGTACTACACTTGAGCTTCTTTATGCTAGCTTTAGGATGTTCTATAGTCTGGAAATGATATATCGAAGCATGTTTTCGGGCCTATCACGGTTGGCTATTGGGGTAGAGACCAACGTGTGTGTTGACTCCAAGTCACTACTATAGTCATAAGGACAAACCAATTTATCTTTCGACCAAGGTCCTAGGTGGACCAAGTTAAACCTTGACCTCGCTTATCGGCTAGGACCTTATTTACCAAACAATTCCTTTCAAATAAGCTCAACATTTCATGTGCACATCCTAATCTACCTTTTTAGATGCATACCCCATTATGTAGTGCAATTGAAGCTACTCATGATGTCATGCAAGTCCCAATGCAAGTCTCCCCCTAAGTTGTCAATGCGATGCGAGGTCCCTATTCATAGAATTCCCTTCCAGTACATTTATGCAACTCAAAAGGCATGACTTAATTATTCAAATGTGAGTGTACATGCACTCATTGAAAATGCAAGTTAATTCTCTACAATGGTCTATGGAGTACAATTGACCAAGACGGAATATTTCAACGGTCTATGGAGTACAATGGTCTATAAAAGTTTCATCTTGATACTTGACTTGTTTTGCCGCTATAACCATAGATACTTAATCTAATTCCCAATAACTCATGATTATTAAACCTTTTTCAGCTACTTTTCAAAATATGCAAGTTACTCGATGTGAGGTATGTAATGATGCCCATGCTTAAATATTTGATTTTCAATTTCTAGATACGGGAGGGGAACCTGGTTCTGGAGTGTCGAGTTAGCGTTGACGCCTGATAACCCGTTCATGTTGATGGTGGCGTCTTTGCCCGACCCTTCTCCTATAGTTGTGGCTTTACCAGTTTCCTGGGAGAGCTTACGCTTTGGGGCCATTGTGGAGTTGGAGGCAGCCTTCACTTCCTTCGAAGGACTCCTTGGTGCCAGAGTTACCTATGCCTTGTCTCACCTTTCACGGTCTCCTTGTAAATTTGAGGTAGTCGATGGAGAGGTTACAAGGATCGCGATAGGGAAAGAGGGTACTCGAGCCATTGCCCATGAGAGGAGTTGTCCTTGACCCCCTTCCTCTCTCTCTCTCTTTCTCTCTTTTCCTCCCTTACTCTAGGTTCTCCTCCCCTCTCCTTCCTTCTTTCTTCCTCTCCTTCACTACCCCTCCCCCTCCTTCTCTAATTGGCAGCAAGGGGGAGGAAAAGAAGAATAATGATTTTGATGAAAGGAAAAAGGGGGGGGGGGGGGGGAATTATAAGGGAAGGGTGGAAATAGAAGGAAAAAAAGAGATGGTTCGTCACCCTGTTTAAGGGGGGGAGGGGGGGTTTATAGGGGGAGGAAGGAAGGACACTTCCCTTTGTCTTCCCTTCGGCCGTTGGACTGGCCCTCCCACCATGTGAACTGTGCCTCGTGGAATGAGAAGGTGAGATAGTGGAGGTTGGAGGTGGCACACTTGTGCTCCCCCCGCCCCCCCCCCCCCCCCCCCCCCATCACATTTGTCATTTCCATGATCCTCAGTCTCCTCTACTCGCCTCGCCACATCACCTCTTGTTCTCTGTCATGATATCCTCCTCCCCCATCGAGTTCTACACGTTCCTTTCCTCACCTTTGCCTTCATCAAGTTCAACTCCTCCTCCCGCGCCAATCCGACGGCGTTGACAGGGGGGAGTCGTAAATTTTTTTTAAAAAATATTATGTTATTAATTTGGCGATGATGGAGTAAAATAGGGGGTGTTGTTATCACGGCGGCATTTTATAGTAGATAACATCAATATTATAAATACAAGGCCATCCTAATCAAAGCCATATTGAACATTTCTCATGTAAAAATGAGTACCTTGTTGCTTGGATTTTTTATATGAAGCTTCCTCCTTTTCATGTGAGATTCCCAATAGTTTTGGGAGTTTTTAATTGGTTTTAAACACCTAAAATAGTTTGTTTTTTCTTATATGCTTTGTTATGTTTCTCTATTAATGGATGTTTTATTCTCAATACTATAGTTTTTGCAACAAATCATATCTTTGTTGTTTTTGTGAGCTGAATGGTTAATTTGGTGATGGAATGATTGGTTTTTGTTGACTTTGAAGTTTTTTGGAGTGCTTTGGGATGGGTTGAGAAGGTTTAAGAAGCTCATAATGATTTTGGGAGAGATATTGTGATGGGTTCTATGAATTGCATGTTTGGTTCTGATAAGGTCTGTTTTTTCTTTGTTTTGATATGTTTTCTTTGTGTTTGTGAGGTTAGGATTGTAAATTATATTTTGAGGAGTGATTTAGAATCTTTTGAATGGTATTTTATGATTTGAAGTGGTTTTGGTTTGAGCTATATGGTTTTTATGCCTTTTGTTGACCTTCTATAGTGTTTTGTAGAGCTTTTGTATGCTTTTGTATGTGGTCTATAAGCCTATGTTTGCTTCTGTATGTGTTCTAATGGATGGATGTTTAGCTTGGGGAGTGTTTTGCAATCTTAGAAGAGGAAGAATACAAGTCTACAATAGCTTGAAGAATCAGAAGAAGTAGCTGATGAAGACTTGAACTGAAGATTGAAGTGACAATGACATTGATGAGCTCCCAAGGGTCATTGTAGTGTCTTTGGTGACTCTTCATATTAGGCATATCTCTTGGGAGGAATATCTATGACCAAGAGAGGGTTATTGAGAGTAATTCTTGGTTATTCTCATGAAATATTGAGAGAGATAGTGTACGAGAGATAGCCAATTTTTAATGAAAAATCAATGTATTTATGAGGGAGACTATGTGAGAGAAATGTAGTTGTTTGATTATTTGTATGTTTTGAAATTGGGTTTGGCTTCCTTCCTTAGGAACCTTTGGTCCCTAACTCAAGTACTTGGGATTTAAAAAGCATCAAAGTTTTTTCTAGTTGTGATTCCTCTTTAAAAACCTTAGTGCCCATCCTTCATGATTTGTAAGGCTACAATGACCATAAGGGCTAGGGAAGGAAGTCCCTTAATCATGTGTGGTTTCTTTAAGTCTCCATTATTCTAGTTACTTAATCTTGACTCTTGGATGATTGAAGAGAAATTTTTGCCATCTTCAACAACTAAGTAGGAAAGCTCATAGGCCACATCACGACTCTATCTAGCCTAGATGGTATTAATTATACCCTCTTTTCCTTTGTAGAAATTGGATAGAGTTAAATCATGTAGACTGTACTTAACATCCTTCTTATCAATCATTTGAAATATTATAATCTGGTAGCATAAGGAGAAGTAAGGATTTTAGCAGTCCTCTGTGATAGAAGTATCTTGACAAATGTTCCTTTGCCATTGTCTAATATTCACTACCTTGATGAATGCAATTGTTCATCAATACTAAACTAATGTGAATTTCTATAAACTCATCATGCTAATGATTGGATATAATCCCATCATAGGATGGAATTATCCTTTGAGAAAATTCACCCAAAAGGCATCATTATTTGAGATCCATCTATGGAGTTAAGAAGCAAACACATGTGGCTATATTACATGTGTAACTTAATTTATCGCTTTCACAATGGAATGCATGTGATGTGGACCATTGTATCCTCTTCTTGTAATGCATCACCTAAATTAGGGCTAGCTGCACTAAGAAATCGAGTCTTGGGCTATAACAAGTCACATGGGAACAAAATGTTTTATGGTGATTGATGCTCAAGTAGAAATCAATGCCATTTAGTAAGGTTTCTATACAAAAGTTGCATTTGTTATTTTTAATTCCCATGATTAATCATAAAAAATTTTATCCATTTGTATTTTTAAGGATTTTTTTGGTATTCCTATATATCTATGTAAATATATCCATTTGTATTTTTAAGGATTTTTTTGGTATTTTTAAGGATTTTTTTGGTATTCCTATATATCTATGTAAATAGCATGTAAGAAGGAGTTGGCTAAAAAACCTTGTGCATAAGGTCAATGATGTTAAAGTTTGTGTTGATATGTTTAGAGCAGTTGGTAACATTATGAACATACAAGGTATGCCTAATTCACATGAGAATGCTAGGATAAATGGGGCTCATACTCTACTCTTAGAATTTTTAAAGAAATACAAAGAGAAAGCATCATTCATCAACTGCTTCAAGGATACATGGTCCTTTTGTATAGATAATCCTATGTATAATAGTACGTTTATATTATTGTAAGTTTATCAAACTAACAAAGTTAGGTATAATAGTTTCTTTGCATTATGTATGCTATGATTTTAGATAATATATAGGGATGTGGATATGTGCTACAAGAATTCTCCCTCGTGAAAATAAAGAGACAAATGGTAGCATTGAGTCCTACTATGTTGGATTCCCATGTAAGGTTTGTTCCTACTAATAGGAATCAGGCTTCAATACAAAGTTTCACAAGGGATGGCCATTGGTACCATGTTTGAAATGTTGATTGTAGTTGGGCATGTTGTCCTTTTGGTTGATCTAAAAAAGGGAACATATGTAAACATGAAACTAAGGTTCTTATGTTGAATCGAGTAGAATTGAGACCATTGTAGGAAAGTCCATGAAGTTGTATAGTGCACAATTTCATGAGTACCAAAGTATGTGTTAAATGTATTAGTGCCATGAATTATTTAGGAACTATCTAGTCATTTCCTAAGATCCATGTTCTAAGTTATTTATCCTTGTAAATGTAGGAAAATGTATACCCTCAAAGGAGGTTGGGCCACATGTCAAATCACTTAATATACACATTATGGAGGATGTTGGCTTGTTGGTGTGATAAAGCAACTATCATAAATGAAGAACAAAGACCTCCATGCAAGATTTGAAAACATTATGCATGCAAATGCGTGATGAAATAGGTACATAAAACTTCATACTTATGTATATAATCCTTCATACAATTAGAAAGTATGAAGTTTTATATACAATGCGATGAAGTTCAACAATTGATTTACAATGCGAATTGTAACCCAAATGATAGTGTAACTAAGGGGATACCAAGTGTGCTCCATACGTGTAGAGTAGAACCATAGACACAAATTTGTGATAGTATGAAGTAATATGGTTTTAGCATATATCCATTATTAGTAGCTATCTAGTATATATCCATTTATCTTCAAGTTGCAACTTAGACAACCATTAGGAAAGCATTCCTCATTTTTTACTCGTAACTACCCTAGCCTTAGGATTCATGTCACCCCTACTTAAGTAATCCACCTTTCAATCAATTGAGAAGTTTTCTAGGGTAGCTCAACTATAGAAAGCAAACAAATATGTAAGGCCATTGAGGATGGTCACCACAAATTCTAAAGAAAAATAAAGTCCTCATTATTGAAGCCCACCTTCACATTGTGATATAAATTGCATTTAGCACCTTACATTAAGTTTGACCTAGAAGAGGTCTAACTACATAGAATTGCTTTTAGAATTTAAACTTAACATTAGATTGAGCTACATATATGTCAAGTATATCAATAATACTTATAAAGCTCATTTGTTACCAATTGTGGCATGCCAACATCAAGTCTCTTGTGATATTCCAATTATACCTTGGATTGCACAATGCAAATCTTGATCTATGCTCAATAGCATCATGTGGAAAAATAAGGAGAGCTGTGCCGCAAATCTATTGTAGAAGTAACTAGCTATGATCAAATTTATCATATGATCCATGTTTCATATACATACAAGAGCTTGGATTTCGTGAGTTCCTTCACTAAGTTTTTTTGACCTAGGCAAAATTTACACCATCATAAGGCTAGGTTTAAATGCGGTCATGAACTTTATGATATGATCTAATGCCATATCAGAACACCATGTAAGGGTTTTGATCTTGAAGATACAAAGACAAGTGTTAGGTGTAGATGGTACAATTTTATGAATGAAGCTTGTGTAGGAGATTGTTGCAATTGCAAACATCTAATATAAGGCAATCTAACTATCAAATAAAAGTTATGATGCTCATGAGGTTAGAGGAGTAGGAACTAGTTAGTAAAAGCACAGATAACATAACCAAAGCAACAAGAATATCTCAAGTAATTGGCATATTTGTTTTCTGGGACTTTCATGTGCTTGGTATTTATTAGTGTTTCCTAAATTTGGGCCATATAGGCAAACAAACTCCTTCCACAACATTTCTGATACACAAACCATGCCTTGTTGTAGTTACACTAAGTACATAGGATATGGACTTTGATTTAGTCATGAAGTATTATTTAGAGTAACAATAACATAGTAATGATCTGAAGACATGTATATAGGATATAAGCTTTGTTTTATTCCAACACAATCCCATGAATATTTGCCACGTCATAAATGAATCCTTGCATTTGCAATGCAAGCATAATATATTCTCTCTACTATGGAACAATGGTGAAAAACCTACAACAAAATATCTCAACTAATCCTAGCTATGACTCACATGTAATAGTGCGTCTTTCCTTGATTACCATTAGCATTATCATTATTTGTAATGAATTTAGTTATTATAATGATTGATTGGAGTGAATCAATACTATCAATGTTTGAGGTGGACTTTCTATCAAGGGTACTAACACCTAGCAGGTCACCAAAAGGAAACTATATGCTTAGGATCTCATAGCTCGACAAGGGCCACTACATTATAACTTGCTTAGATAGATCCTCAAGGCCTACAACCCTCATACCCAACAACCTCTCCCTATAAGTCCTTTCATATCCCAACCTTCTAAAGTTTGAATCTCTTATAGTTTATCAACACCTTTTAAAAACAAGTGTGGAAGTCTTTCTTTTGTCGCTACTCTTAATTCAACAACAATTTAAACTTTGGGTAAGCACATATTCACTCTTTCATATAAGCATAGATATTACTTAAGAGGTCTTTCAATGGCCAAACCTTTAGCTTATACCCTTAGGGGGGTCACTAGTTAGGCTTGCAGTCAATTCTCTCAAGTTTTTGTAACACACTGTTCTCTAAGCTTTAAGCATAATTTAAAAGTTTTAATTTATTTTATTTCTCTCTCCCTCCTCCTTTCTCTCTCCCTCTCTCTCTCAGATAGCATAACTTAAAAGTTCACTTTTATTTTATACCTCTCCCTCTCTCTCTCCCCCCTCTTCTGTCTCTCTCTCTCTTTCTCTCTCTCTTTTCTCTCTCATATATTTTGGGAGCCTCATACTTAAAATGTCATGATGAGCTAAAGTTGAAATTATCCATGTGAATGGGATATTTCTTTTAAAAGATTGACCTCTTTCTAACTTCTTAATGTGAGTGTCATCCTCTACATTGCTCAAAATCCAAACTTTTTATAACTAAATCAAAACAAAGATGGTTCTCAAGTGAGCATATCTCTTTACATTCTTTGTTATTTAACTTGTTAAATTCCCCCATAATTTGACCCCTCAAAGCAAAGAATACACAATAAGCACAACCCACAAAACTATAATTAAAACAATACCCATGCAAAATCCAAAATTTATAAACTTTGAACTTAATTTTAAAAATTCAAGGGTCATGGTATATCTATTAGCATGTTTCATTTGAAACCCCAAACTTAAATATATACAGCTAAGAATGTATAACATGCTGCCCTAAATGGCTATTCAGGCACCTTTTTAGCGGTCCTCGAGAAACGAATCTAAGCGTCGCTGCTTAGTACTCCCATGGAATGTTCCGGGGCTTATCACCTAGGGTTTCCCGAGTCCGCCTCGCAATGGAATGTTTGCGGCTAAACCCATTAGGATCGACCTAAAATCGGGGTTCCTAGTGGCCAAGGTCTCCTAACAGTACTCTAGCGTCAGATCCTGGACATCCTACTTTATGTAGAGATACCCAAGCCAAAGCAGACCCATGCCACACTTGGTTGAAAGAGAATGGGAAACGAGAGGGATGCATTGCTCAACCTCTTTGTCCATAGGGCATAGTCCCATTCTGGTCCCCTAAAATGGCATGAATTAGCTTCTCACCTAGTATTACCTAAGGGTCATATGACTATAGAACCTTGTGAGAAGCCTCCCAGTTCTCTGGGACCACCCTTTTGTAGGACGGACCCGTCAAGGGATCCACCCACCCGCTTCCCTCAATGGACATTCTTAAGTTATCTAATTAGGTCATATCAAATTTATATGAGTCATTTAAAAGTAGCTTCCTTAATTAAGCCTTTTAGGAAACAGGGTTTGTTTGTGTAACTTATGGCATTGACACAAAAACAGTTCAGACAAGTTCCTTGGAAGTAAACTTTATATTAGCATCTTAACTGAAATATAAATATTGTCCAAAAAGGACGAATTTCACAATCCGTGAGGATGCCTCTTATTTCCTCCAAGTTTCCGCCCTTGTACTAGTAACAGGGCCTCAAGAATCTATCCTGAGTCACGTAGATAATTTGAGTAGGACCCGGAGGTAGGGAACTTATAGCCAGAGCCCCCCCTGGCATCCAAGCATCCTCCTAAATTCAAACTAACCCACTGAGAGACCTCTCATGGCAGGTTCGGTCCACATTCCCATCACGGCTATTTATAACCCCCTTGGCTAGGGTTGGTAGCCAGCTGGGGGTAGCTTGGCGCGCCCTCCATGAATTCAACCTGATTCATTATTCAAATTTCCTTTGTGAGTTGGATCATACATTCCCTTCATAGACATTGAATCTATTGTTACAAGCACAAACAACACTGAAGGTGAGTGCTCGGACATCTGCTAAGGTGGAGTCCTCATTTAAAATGCTTAGTGTTGCCCTTCTTGGGTCTTTCTTGCCTTGGTGTCATTTTCCATTATCTTTCGAGGGATAGAGAATACCCTCCTTCTGACCTCTCTTTTATATAATATGGGTGAGCAATTACACTATAGTTACTTGTCGCATATCTATCTATGGCAGCACATTTTAGTGGTCCGGAACTATCCTAGATGGCTTCGCCCGTCACTCATGAGAATGCACAAGGTCTATCATCTAGGTTTTCGAGAGCCCACCCCGTAACGGAGGGTATCAGACATCCCCATGAGGATCAGTTTGCAAGCTCGGGGTCCTAATTTGACAACTAAGGTCTTGATGCATCAGCTAGCTCCATGAAGGTGTTCCAAAAGGGCTTCTTGTCCGATTGGAGCGATCGTAGTTACCCTTGGTTCATGGAGTGCAACACTTTTTTCCATCAACTAGTTAGGATTCAGGGAACCTTAACGGAGTTTTGGCATAGCCACCGCATCTTTCCCCTAAGATAATTATTGATCAAGGTTTTAAGACTTGACCCTATGTAAGTCAACACTCGGCTCTACCTAATTTTTCCTAATTGATGTTTTGTTCAATCCCTTGAGAGAAGCTCCCAGCTTACCAGGACCACCCATCCGTCGGATGCGGATCCGTCGTGGATCTCACCCACCCACTTCCCACAAATGGTTTTCTTTAGTTTTCTAATTACCTATCACATTAAGTTATGCCATATGAAAGTAGCTTCGTTAATTAACCCGTTATCATGGGTTCCTTCGCGTAATTTTACAACACAACAGAAAGATAGAGAAAAAAATCTTTTGGCAAAAAATATTTATTTATTATTTCACAAAGTTATTTACAATGCTTTTCCCCTTCTACCTACGTAGAAGATAAAACATGTGTTCATCGAAAAATCCCTTCTGTCTGTGTAGAAGATAACAAACCCTCCAAGATTTCTATCCTTTCACTAGTATCGAGGACTCCAGGATCCCATCTCGATTCATGTGAGGGTCAAGCAGTTCTTAGGAGTGATCAAGAGATTTACAGCTAGAGCCCCCTAGCACTCTCGCCTCCTTCTGCCTAATGGATTCCTCACTGAGCGACCTCTCACAGTCGGGGTTGGTCCAAAGCTCCTAACGGTGGTACAAAAAAATCCCCCTTGGAGCAGGGTTCCGCATTTAGCCATGGGGGAGGCATAGCACAATCTTTCCTCTTATTATCTTGATTATATATTTACAATCAGATCTAACTATTGCAAGCTCAATTAATCTTTCCTATGCAACCATCAATGCATGCACAAATCAAAAAAAGAAACAGCAACAAGTGTTTTTAGAATGGAAAGCAGCCCCACCCAAATCTAGGGTTTCTCTTTTAAGGTTCCACCTTAATCTTAGGGTTTTGCTTCCTACTTGCAACTCTTTTTCAGGATCCGCAAGTTATTTTGCAAATATGAAGTGTATTTTATCCTTATGAAAAATTTGGTATTTCTGCCCTAAAAGATAATATAAGCATTTATACCTATGGTAGGCTGTTTATGCACTGCCCTGCCCTATCCCGCACTTAACAGGATTTCAAATGCTTTTCCAAGTCTACTTAGACTTTAGAATTTAGATCGACAAAATCTTATCAATGTCCAATAAGTCTTACAGACTTCTGATATTTATTTAATTTCCTAATAGTGATAGTTTCAGGGTTGTCAAGTATTTCATAGTTGTTTTTACTTCAACATTCTCGATATTTTAGGTTAGGTTTTCTTGCTGACTTATATGTGGGCCAGCTCATGATATTGACGCTCTCGCTAATATAACCATTAATATTAACATTGCGTGTGTTTTCAGCAAGAAAATAATTTTTATTTTATTCTACTCATTCTATGGTTTAATTGACAATGTCTGACGAACTTTCAACGTTATCTAGAAATATCAATTTTTATTTAGCTATGTCCTAAGTGCAATGCTGTTTTTTTTTTTGAAAACTTTATTCTAAGCAATGTAAAAATCACAAGTGCAAATTTTCTTTCATCTTTCAGACATCGAATTATATTACTACGCACCTAATTTATGTGTGTCTAGTATATACTTTCCTATACAATTTTCTGTTGATTTAATGCATTGATTATTTCATGATATTATCTAAATGATTTTCTATCAATTATTATAAATCCCATATGCATCTATTTATCATTAGCAAAATGAAATAGAGATAGTCACTTTCAAGAAAAAATGATAAAATATTCCATTCTCTAACACCATCTACCTTTTTTCAGTTATTATAATCACATGCGTCATTAACGAAATAACAATAAATATCACAAAAAAACCGTAATTATGATATTTTCTTAATGCTAGATATATAATCCTTTTCCAAGTGAAAGAGTATTTTTCCTAAATAGTTAATTATTATATTACTTAGGCTATTTTCCTAAACGGCAGTTCATATGCATTTTCTTTAAAATGTGTTTATAATCATTTAAAGCCAAATATAATGATAAGCTTACAAAACAATAATTTTTTCCAAACAACTGACAAGATGTTACCTCTATTAGGTTCGTAGTAATGGGGGTTTCGCCAATTCCTACAACATCATTTTCTCCATTGGTCGTGTTACTTGCTTCTTTGTTTCGAATGGGATTTTTGAATTTTTGCAACCTCGTGGGGCCATGGATGTCAAGTGAAATTAACGTGGTAGTTCAGGGAGAGTTGGTGGTTGTCTAGAAAAATTTCGTCAGCATTTTGCTTAGCGATATGGCTATATGGAAGGAAGGCATAACAAGGGATAGAGAAAATGGAAATGAGGTAGAAGAGGGGTATTTTCCTCCTTCAAGGCTCAAGCTAGAATGGAAAAGAGATGTACAGAAAATTTTCCATCATCAGGAGGTCTTCCTTCTTGCTTTCTTTGTGAAGGAGAGAGGGTGTATTTATAGCCATGAGGGGGAGCATGCAATCGACTCATTCTTTGGCTACTTGTCAAGAGCTAAGTAAGCTTTATAAAAAATACTTTTTTATTTCCTACCTATTGGATAGTGGTATCATGGGGATGATTTTAAAATGCTTTCTCTCCCTCCATGTGTAAAAAAGGTCATGATTTTTTACCTATTTTATAAAAAATATATTTTTTTCTTCAAAACAACTTCATCTAGTGTTTTTTGGCCAAGTTAGCTCATGTCTTATCTAGTTTATAAAGTCATGCCATACTCTTTGATACTTAACTTACTCAATATCATGCTCATTCTTGCACGTTCTTTGTCTATCGATTAAGGCTTTTGCGATTTGTCTTGCCGTTACAAAATCAATGCGATCTTTGATGCATTAAATGGAATCGGGAACGCTAAATCAAATATAATGTGAGAAATATTATGATCAAGACATCGTAATATTATTTATGAGGAATCTTCGCTTCTTGTTAACTAGGTTTATTGAGGTATCTTCTCGTGTCAGATTGCAGAATTGATTTAATGTAAGACTTGATATTACGTGTGGTCACTTATGTGATAACTCAACAATTAAATTTTAAAACATTTTAAGCCCAAATTTGTTTCTTGATATGAAGTGTTATGGTGGGAATATTACTTCCTCTCCTCCTTAGAGGAATCAAGATGTCCTCGTCTCGAAAAGAAATGGAGAAACTATTTTTCTAGAGCTGTCTCTTCTATCCAAGTGGTGTCCTCCTCAGGATAGTCTTTCTGCTCAATAAGATACTCTGTAATGGTTCTGATTCTCAAAGGTTTCTCTTTTACATTTAGGATCTTATCAGGCTCGAGTTCAAGGGGTCCTTGACTAGGCATTACGATTTGCTAGTCCATCAAGAATATGATCTTGATTTTCCACATAAGATTTCAGAAGACTAACGTGAAATACATTGTGGACTTTCACATGATCAGGAAGTAACAGTTTGTAGGCATTAGCTCCTAGGCATTTGAGAGCCTTGTATGGTCCACAATACCTTGGACTCAACTTTTTGAACTTTTCCAATGACAGAGAACTCTTCTTTGAGCATGCACGGATGAAAACCATGTCTCCCTCTTGGAAGATACGCTCTTACCATCCTAGATCAGTATAAGCTTTTTTGGATATCTTTGGTAGCTTGGATGTCTTGTCTGGTAGTTTTGACTTGATCATCCATGTATTCTAGCATTTTCTTAGAAGCCTCAACCTTTAGGGTTGGATTAGAAAAATTCAGTGGCATCAAACAATCTTGCCCATACAATTCTTGAAATGGAGTCATTTGAATACTCTGGTGATATGACGCATTGTAGGAAAATTCTACTAAGGGCAAATATTGTATCCACCTTGTCGATTCTCTGGAATAGTAAGCTCTCAGTATATCTTCAATGACCTAATTAACCCGCTATGTTTGAACATCAGTTTGGGGATGGTAAGATATGCTAAAGCAAAGCTGGGTTCCAATTGCTTCAAATAGGCTTCTCCAGAAATGTGACATAAGCAAAGAGTCGTGGTCATTAACAATCTATTTAGGCAATCCATGAAGCCTAAAGATTTCTTTCACAAACAATCCTGCAATATTTGAAGCTTTGTAGTTGGTCTTGATTGGGGTAAGATGAGTGACCTTTGTCAGCATATCTACAATCACTATGATTGAATTATACCCTCCTTGAATAGAAGATAAGCCAACTACGAAATCCACACTGATGAACTCCCATTTCATCTGTGGAATATCAAGTGGCTGGAGCTTGCATGGCACTTTGAAACGCTTAGCTTTCACCTATTTCACCTGCTGGCAAAGTTATGCATTCAATAACATATCTGAGTACATCGTGCTTCAGTCTTACCCATTAGTAACTTTTCCTGACTGCATTGAGAGTTTTTGCATAGCCAGGGTGTCCTGAGAATGGGGAGTCATGGGCTTCCCCTAATATATTCTTTTTCAGCACTTGACTAAGGGAAATGCAAAGCCTTGTCCAGAAATAGACAAGTCCATCATCCACAATGAAATTTTGGTATTTGACTCTGAGCTTAGGATGAGTGTTCTTAACTAGGATTTCTCTAAGCATTAGCTAATACTTAGGATCCTTGTTTGCCTCTTCTTTGGCTAGCTCAATGACTGGATTGCTAGTCATCGATATCATGGTAGCTAAAGTCTCTCCTTTATATGGCTCTTCCATGATAATTGCATTCAAAAAAGCTTTATGACTTAATGCATCAGCAATCACATTCTCTTTGCCAGGTCTGAACTTGATTTCAAAATCAATTCTTGCAAGAATTCAATCCACCAACGCTGCCTCATGTTGAGGTCTAGTTGAGTAAAGATCCAGTTTTTTGGTCAGTGACCAAAGTAAAGTTGCTTCCAAGCAAATAGTGTCACCACAATTTGAGAGCATGGATCACAGCTAATAGCTCGAGATCATGGATGGTGTAATTCCTCTCATCGATTTTCAGTTTCCTTGAGAAATAGGCTATTGAATGACCTTGTTGTATAAGCACACAACCTAGTGCAAGAGAACTTGCAACTGTTATGACTTCAAACTCTTAACTTAGAACGAGTAGCTTTAAAATGGGTGCTATTACCAAACTTTTGTTGAGCTACTTGGTGTCCACACAATAGCAGTTTATTTTTTCAGCAAATCAGTGAGAGGTGCAACTATTAGGGCGTAATTTTAATGAAAATTCTATACCATCCAGTCATCATCCTAAGAAACTTCTCACTTCCTTAACTATCATTGGAGGTTTCCACTCTTGAACATCTCTAACTTTGGCTGGATTTGTAGAGATTCCTTCAGCACATACTATGAATCTGAGATATTCCATTTGTCTTTTGAAAAAAGCTTCTTTTTCTTTGCATAGAGCTTGTGCATCCTCATTGTGTCCAGCACAATGCACAATTGCAGCTCATGGTCTTCGTCTCTCTTAGAGTATGTTAGGATGTCATCAAAGAATACTAGGACAAACTCATCAAGATAAGGTCAAAAAATGTTCTGCATTAATCTATTAAATGTAGTAGGGGCATTAGTTAGACCAAAAGACATTACAAGAAGCTAGACCAAAAGACATTACAAGAAACTCAAAATGACCATATTTGGTATTGAAGGTAGTTTTGGGGATATCTTCTTCCTTGATCCTTTTTTGGTAATAACTAGATCAGAGATCAATCTTGGAAAAGATTCTTGCCTCTTGCAGCCTATCAAGTAGCTCATCTATTCTTGGGGTCGGATATTTATTCTTGATTGTTACCTAGTTTAGACCTCGATAATCAATGCAAAGGCGGAGAGTTCCATCCTTTTTCTTTTGAAACAGTACTAGGGCTCCCCATGGAAAATTACTGGGTCTGATGTATCCTTAATCTAGTAATTGCTTGAGTTTCTCTTTCAGCTCAATTACTTCAGGGATAGATATTTTATACAGACTCTTAGTGATTAGAGCAACTCCTGATTCAAGTCTGATCTCGTGATTGACTTCTCTTCGAGGTGGTGATTCAGTCAGCTCTTCTGGAAAGATGTCATCATATTCCTTCAACCAATATAGCTCTCCCTAGTCTTGTTTGTTTTGCTCAACCTTATTTAATTTTATGAGATACATAGGTAATTCTTTTTTTAACCCTTTTATTATGCGAGATGATTTGGCTAGTGGAACCTTGGGTTTTCCTGCCTCACCTTGGGTCATCACTGTTTCCCCCTTTAGGTTTTGAAAAGTCACCTGGCCTTTTCTACACTAAATATGTACGTCATTGGGGATTAACCAGTACATACCCAAAAGACATTTATAGGCCCCTAAATTCATGATCCGAAATCCCATTTTAGAGAGATTTCTTCCTAGGCTAAATGTCACTTTACAAGTTTGCTGAGTAGACATGATTTCTTTTCCATTAGCAAGTTCCACAAGTAACCTAGATGAAGGTATTGTGTCTATACCTAATTTCTTGGCACACTTTGGTGACATGAAAGATTGTGTGCTTCCAAAGTCAATTAGAATTTTAAAGGACTTACCCTCATATTCTGTTGGTGTTTGAATCACTAAAAATTGGCGATTTGGGCCTTTCTTATGGAGGGTAGTGTGAATTGATGCCCTTTCCATATTGGCTTCCATAGTTGGGTTTCCCTCTTCTTCAAGATCTTTAAGAATTACAGCAAATACTTTTCCTTTTGCAATTGAAGCTTAGTTCTGACCTCTGTAGTGTCCTTGGCGAGGATTTTGGCCAAGCCTTGGGCACTGTCTTTTAAAGTGGCATGGCTCATTACAGTGGAAACACCTATGTACTCCTGAATTACTTCTTGTAGGTATGAAGTTCCTGACTACATCTGTTTTGGCCCTCTTTCCTTGACCAAGTGGACGCTGACCTTGGGCTCACTTAACATAGCCCTGTGAAGTCCATTTGTTTTGATTCCATAGCCTATTATTCCTTGTCTTTGATTCAATCTCTTGAATAAGAGGTGCTACGTGAATCAAAGCATCTTGCAGATCAGTTGGGCACATAGATTCAAGGTGTGTGTTCAGAGGAGCATTCAATCCATGACAAAACTTAGACACCTACTGAGCAATAGTCATGGAAGGCGCATATTTAAGCAATGAGATAAACCTTGAGTAATATGCCTCCAGGCTCATTCCTAGCGGTCTTAAGTTAAAGAACTCATTCATTTTTAGTGTGCGATAAGCTAGTGGCAAATATCAACCACACAACTTTTTTCAGTTTTTCCCAAGTAATGGCTGCCTCAGCAAGTTCTTGGTCTTTACACCACTGTTTCCACCACATGTGTGCCTCACCGGTCAATTCCAACTTGGCAATCATAGCCTAATTAGCACAAGAGTAGTTCTAGTGGTAGTAAAGTAGTCCTCCATGGTCTCAATCCAGATCTCTGCCTTGGCTTCAATGTCTTTGCCCTTGCCATAAAATTCTGGTGGCTTAACCTGCTAAAGGAGATACTTCTCCTAAATTTTAGTCGTGGGCTAGCGATAGATGTATTACCTTGGTTTATCATAAGTTTTACAAATTAATTTAGTGCTTTAAACTTTTCAGCTTCGTTTCCACATTAACATAACTTACTAGTTTTGTAAAACAATGATGGGCCAAAGGGCACAATATTTTTACAAAATCTAGTCGCTGTTATCTTTTATTATTAGTAGCCATATGCTATGATTTTTAAAGTAAGGGATATTTACAAATGGAAGATTATATAGTGTTTCTATCTTTCAATCAACTCAATTTCATCGAATAAAGTTGAATGCTTTTGAGTCATTATATCAACTGTGACAAGATAGGCTCTAACCCATAGATGTACTTGTGCAATTTTGCATAATCACTAACAATCTCAACATACATGGTCAAGTTCATGAATTGACTAGTATACTCCCACATTGTGAGATTATGTTGGTTAAGCTAATACCATAATCTTTCCAATTTCTCTTTCTCCACTGTAGATAAAAGGATTTGAAATATATGCATCTTAAAATTTTCCCAATCAATAAACTAACAATTCTCACAACTCATGAAGCGCCACTATGTATAGACAAATCCCTCTAGATGGAGAGAAATAAAGAGCTCATGGGATTGATGAGCCTAAGCATCATAGTGAGAAAAATCTTGAGCATGATTTGGAGTGCATTTAAGTATCCGTGTACTTTGTCATCACTCCATAAGGAATCTTTAGTGTCAAACATCTTGCATTGATTGCATACATGTTAAGTGCCATACATGGGTGTCTTAATCACTGAGAGTGTGTCCAATCAGGGGGAATCTCATAAAAAATGGGGTGATCATAGAGTGTACCTTGACTTGCATACAAGTATCGGGATCTAGATCATTGGAAGGTAGATAAAGTTCCCCTTAGGTAGCGAGTTATGCACCCCTTCAGGGTCTTAAGTGGTAACGAAGGGTCACCTCTCGTTTGGCTTACCACCTCACTTGGCACAACCTTTTTCCTTAGCCGGAGTATGTATCGTAGATATTTTTCATTATGCAACTAGCATGAGATGCATTAGAAAATAGACATTGGGCTTTTTCATGAGGTCTAAAGATTGAATGATAGCTTCTGTAATATTTCCATGGAATAAAAGTCAGTTGGTTAGTTTGAAAGTTAGTTAGTCAATTAATAAGTTAGTAAGATTACTAACTAAAGACTAACTAAGGTAAAAACTAACTAGAGTTAATAGCTAATAATTTTAATTAAATTAAAAATATATATATTTTAAAACCCAATGATCATAAATCTGATATTTTTCTCGGATTGACAAGGACCGTAGCCACCCTTCACGAAAGTTACAACGTGAACAAGACTTATGAGCCATATTAATCACTAGTATTAATGTGTATAGTTTGGATGGTCCAAAAATATTAGATTTTGGGAAAAACTAGTATATTCTAGATATTTTAGATATTATCCTAAAAAGATATGGAGATTTCTAGAGCTGTATGCCATTTAAAATAAAAGACATGTGATGTTTTAATTAGTTTGTGAGATATATAAAAACAAAAAATATAAAGAGAGTAATTGGCAAAATCGCGCGTGCCACGACCACAGTCTACAAGCAGTGCACTTCGAACAGGGAGAGAAAGGAGTGATCTAAAAGCTTTCCAAATAAGTGTCTTAGGGTTTTACCCCCCTTTTGGAGCCAATGCAACTATCAGATTTATGAGTTAAGCATCAGATCATTGAGTTTTTCAAGAGTCCGTCCACCAAGAACTCTTGTTCTCAGCCTCATCCCCTCTCCTCTAAATCATTATAAATATGAGGCATGGGGAGGCACAAGGAAGCATAAGGAGACTTCCAGAGGCTGCGAGAGAGAGGTAGAGAGAAGGATACCCCTCCAAGAGAGAGAGAGAGAGAGAGAGAGAGAGAGAGAGAATAGCTACCCCGAGAGGCTACAAGGAAGAGAGTTAGCTCAATTCCCTCTATCTCGATCCTTGACTTAGTCATCTTCTCTTGCACTCTCCCATCTTGAATCTATTCTTCCTTCTTAATGTCTTGAGTCTACTTGTGAACGATGGCCTTGAAGGTAAGAATATCGCGTGCGGATGGCAATCCTACAACCAACAATGAAGCTTCGGGCGAAGGCATCACTGTCAATCCAACTGTGGTTCCGATCGTAAATAATGTATTTCTAAATTGATAGATGCTTGCTTTGATTCTCGCATGAGATGCATTAGGCTCCATACTATGATGTACAAGAATAGGTCATGGGAATGGATAGGTCTCTTCTCACATATTCGAACGATGGAGTTTGCAAAGTGCATGTATTAAGGGAAGCTAATTACACTTAGTTGTGTATGGCTTAGAGCAATCGATCAGGGCTTATGAATAGCATAATCGTAAAAAGAATAACATTAGGAATTGTGCATACAAGTATTAAGTAAATTTTGCATAGAATTGCTCTTTGATCCCAAGGGGAGAGTGAATATACGATGGAATTATTATCGCGTCTATTCTTGTATTGTTTGGAAAAAAATACAATTAGTTTTGTTAGTTGATTGAACAACACCCTAAATGCTTTTTGCAATCAACTGATTGTTGCATTTGTAATTTGGATAAATATTCCAAGTGCTTGTGTTGGATGGTAAAAGCATGGCAAAAGTTAGTAATGATAAGTTGCCATGGGAAATAAAGGAATCTTTCACTAAAAGGTGATATTAGGTTGATTTCTTTGATTATGCTTAATTCTTAATTGGATTAATTAAGGAATGATACTTTGCATGGGTAGATCATCTCCAAGATTTCTCAGTGGATTATCCCGAGAGGGCACTACTCGAGTCATGGGCCGAAGGTTGAGTGGTGAAAAGGCCAACCACGGAAGTTGTGTCTCACTCCTAGGTCGCTTGGGGTCAGTGGAGCTCTGGACACCCCTGATGTAAATTATGCGAGAACGAACCATGTGACCTAAAAGGCTTAATTAATGAAGCTGATTTTAAATGTCACACACAAATGTGGTAGGACCTAATTAGAAAACTAAAGCTATCAAGGGAAGCAGGTGGACAGAATCCCCAACGGGTCCATCCTATAGCAGGGTGGTCCCAAAGAACTCGGAGGCTTCTCACAAGGATTTATCGCCATTCGAATTTAGGTATTGTTAAGTTAGAACCTAATTCATGCTGTTTTAGAAGACTAGAATGGGACTATGTCCTACGGGCAGAGAAGTTGAGTGGTGCATCCCTCTCGTTTCCCATTCTCTTTGAACCAAGTGTGCTATGATTTGCTTCGGATTGGGTATCTCTGCGTAAAGTAGAATATCCAAAACCCGACGCTAGAATGCTGTTAGGAGACCTTGGCCCTAGGAACCTAGATTTCAGGTCAATCCTAGCGGGTTTAGCCGTGAACGTTCCAGTTACAAGGTGGACTCAGAAAACCCTAGGCGACAAACCCCGAAACATTCCCTGGGAGTGCTAGGCGGTGACACTTAGATTCGTTTCTCGATGGACTACTAAAATGTGCTTGGAGAGCTTATAGGTAAGCAAATTATAGTTGGTATCAGAGCGAAACTTCATGATGATGCGTGATTGATTAATGTTTGGTTCATAGACATATCCTAAACAAAAATAACCTGAATGGTATGGCTTGATTGTCAGGCATCTTCTGCACCCACGAATGCTGACATGCAAGAGAATAAATTCCTTCTCAAGAAAATTAAGGCACCCGAGTTTGATGGAGAAGGATTAGACATCACAATAGAGGCGGAGACATGGATTGAGTCTATGGATAACTATTTCTCTACTTCGGGAACTGCCTCCATGAATCAAGCAATGATACCCAAACTTAAGCTACTTGGCCAGGCTCAATTATGGTGGAAGCAATGGTGCAAGATCAAGGTATTTTTGAAGCCGTTGTCACTTGGGCTCAGCTGCTGCTGAAAGATGTTATATGCAGACGATACCTTTCGCCAACCTACCAGACTTTGAAGATGAATGAATTATTCAAGCTCAAGTAGCTGGAATTAACCCTGGAAGCTTACTACTCAAAGTTTGTAACCCTACTAAAATATGTGCCACCTATGGATATTGCACAACAAGTATCCAAGTTTTTCCATGGCCTGAACACTCCTCTGAACCACTCTCTTGAAGGAATGCGTCCAGCAGACTTGCAAGATGGATTACTTTGAGCAAATCCAATCATCCAAGAACTTAAATCAGGAAAATATAGTAAAGATGATTCTCGGGATTAAGACAAGAGATACCACTTGTGCAGAGAGATAGGGCACATCCGTAGGGGATGTCCCTACCATCAATGCTTCCATTGTAATAAGCTAGGACACATCCAAGTAGTCTGCCCTGATCTAAGTCCAAAAGACATTAGGCCTCCAAGAAAACGAAGGTACACAGGTGTAATCTATGGATATATAGAGGAATCAGATGAAGACAAAGACCTAGAAGCTACAATACTTCTTCAGGATGATTAGAAATCCTAGAAATTTTGTCGACATGAAATACAACTTGTATTGGAATAAACTTTACTATTGTAACTACAGTTAACCTGAGTAATATGAGTTGCATCTATTTTGAGCCTAGAACTTGTAAATGATTGGAGATACTTTGGCAAGGAATAACAGTTATAACTTGCAATGAATTTTTCTTTAGTCGTTCCTTCTTAACTAATATAGATTGGGTCTTACCAGAATGTCAAAGCTCGGAAGTATTCTTTAGTATTACAAGCAAAGCCGATTGTCGATGGAGCTCAGTCCCGAACTAATAAGAGAACAATCTAGGAACATAGTTTCCAAGATAAAGGACCACTTCAATCTGCTAAAATGATCCTAGGACAATTTGGTCTAAAGAAGAAACTCATGCCAAAGACAACCAAGAACCTTGTGACCGCAAGTGATAAAGCTATGCAATGTTTCTATTTTGCAGGGAGTTAGGTCATTTCAAAAGGGAATGCTTAAAGCACCCTAAACACCGATGCTCCAAGTGCCACAACATTGGACATAACTATGTCAATTGCCCCAACAAGACTCAAAGAGAACTTGAACTTTCAAGGAATGAAATTGTATAAGCTCCAGTGGTCCAAAATATAACAGATACTTAGGAAAAACCTAGAAAATATCCATGAGATGTAACTACAATAAATTTTCTCTTGTAATCAAGACTCGGATATATAAAATACAATAGGTTGTTTTTTCAAAAGACTGCATGCCTATGAGCGATCAGAATAGCGCAATAAAAGTGTGGTGGGCCCATAACCCATAGGTTCCAAAATGATACCCCTGGTTTCTCTCGAGATGAGGACATCTTGATTTCTCTAAGGGGAGGAGGATGTAATATTTCCATATAATAAAACTTAGTTACTTAGTTCAAAAGTTAGTCAGTCAATTAATAAGTTAGTAATATTACTAACTAAAGACTAACTAAGGTAAAAACTAACTAGCGTTAATAGCTAACAATTTTAATTAAATTAAAAATATATTTTTTAAAAACCCAAGGGTCATAAATCTAATATTTTTCTCCAATTGGCAAGGATTGTAGCCACCCTTCATGGACCACCACCACTACAACTACCGTATACTGAATATAAATAATACATTTCTAAGTCGTTAAGCTACTTGCTTTAGTTTCGCATGAGACACATCAGGCCTGTGCTATGCTGCAGGATAATGGGTTATTGAAAAGTATAAATTCATCACAAATATTTGAAAGATGGAGTTTTTGAAGTGCATGTATCAAGGGAAGTTAATTACACCTAGTTGCATATGGCTTATTTGTTGATAGAGCAATTATTAAAAGGAAGAAACAGTCAAGGGTTATGAATAGCATAATCCTAAAAAGAATGACATTAAGAATTATGCATACTAGTGTTAAGTAAATTTTGCATAGAATCGCTCTTTGATCCCAAGGGGGAGAGTGAATATGATGGAATTGTTATCGTGTCTATTCTTGTATTGTTTGGGAAAAATACAATTGGTTTTGTTGGTTGATTGACTAACACCCTAAATGATTTTACATTCAACTGATCGCTGGATTGTGATTTGGATGATTATTCCAAATGCTTGTGATTGATGGTAAATTCATGGCACCGGTGTGTGATGACAAATTGCCATGAGGATAAATGAATGTTTTCTTGGAAGATGATATTAGGGTTGATTTCCTTGATTGTGCTTGATTCTTAAATGAATTAATTTAGGAAATGATATTTTGCACGGGTGGACCATCTCCAAGATCACATCGCGGATTAACCCGAGAAGGGCATTGCTCAATTCATGGGCCAAAAGTCGAGTGGTGAAAAGGCCAACCACGGGAATGGTGTTTCACTCCTAGGCAACTTGCAGGTCAGGTGGAGCTCTAGACACCCCTTGCTAAGTTCAGAATGGAGTTGAGGGGACTGCTATGGCCCCAACATGTGTGGTGTTGGAAGATTCTATTCTAGATGAAGGATGGAAATAATGGTGCCATGTGATTTGGACTGGGTACTTCTGCAAGGCAGAAGAGACATATAATTTCTCCTCTATGGGCAGGAGACAAATATTAACTTCAAGATAAGTTAAGGAACTTGTTTGTCAAAAGGACTCCTTGCTCTGTTTGCGTGTTTGTGCCATAAATTATGCGAACGAACCTTGTTGCCTAAAAGGCATAATTAAGGAAGCTGATTTTAAATGTCACACATAAATGTGATAGGACCTAATTAAAAAAACTAAAGAATGCCTACTCAGGGAAGCGGGTGGCTGGAACCCCCCTTCTACGGAAGGGTGGTCCCAGAGAACTGGTAGGGTGGGTCGGCAGGGTGGTCCCAGAGAACTGGGAGGCTTCTCACAAGGTTTACGACCCTTAGAAATTGTTAGGATAGAACCCCAATTCATGCCATTTTAGGGGACCGGAATGGGACTATGCCATACAATTAGAGAGCTTGAGTAGTGCATCCCTCTCGTTTCCCATTCTCTTTTACCCAAGTGCGGCATGGATCTGCTTCAAATTGGGTATCTCTGCGTAAAGTAGGATGTCCAGGACACTAGAATTATCTCAAGAGACCTTGACCACTAGGAACCCAAATTTTGGGTCAATCCCAATGGATTCAGCCACGAACGTTCCGTTGCGAGGCACACTCGAGAAACCTTAGGCAACAAACCCCATAACATTCCATGGGAGTGTCGAGCAGTGACATTTAGATTCGTCTCTCGATGGACCGCTAAAATGTGCCTGGATAACCAATAGGCGGGCATGTTACAGTTGGTATGATAGCAAAACTTTGTAATGATATGCGATTGATTAATGTATGGTTCATAGACATATCCTAAATAGAATAACCTAAGTGGTATGGTTTGATTGTTAGGAACCTTCTGCACCTACGAATACAGACATGCAAGAGAAGAATTTTCTTCTCAAGCAGATTAAGGCATGTGAGTTTGGTGGAAAAGGGATAGACGTCGCAGCAGCAGAGGCAGAGATATGGATTGAGTCGATGGATGACTATTTCTCTACCGTGGGAACTGCCTCTACCAATCCAGCAATGATAGGCAAACTTAAGTTAGTTGGCCATGCTCAGATATGGTGAAAGAAATGGTGCAAAGATCAAGGTATTTCCGAAGCCGGTGTCACTTGGGCTCAGATGAAAGATGTTGTACGTGGACGATACCTTCCGCCGACCTACTAGACTTTGAGGATGAATGAATTCTTCAAGCTCAAACAACTAGAATTAACCTTGGAAGCCTACTACTCAAAGTTTGTAACCCTACTAAAATATGCACCGCGTATGGATATTGCACAATAAGTATCCAAGTTTTGCCATGGCTTGAATACTCCTCTAAACCACCACCTTGAGGCAATGCGTCCAACAAACTTGCAAGATGCATTACTTCGAGCAAAGCCAATCATCCAAGAACTTAAATCAAGCAATCATGACAAAGATAATTCCCGAGATCAGGACAAGAAATGCCACATGTGCAGAGAGATAGGGCACATCTGTAGGAGATGTCCCAACGGTTGATGCTTCCATTGCAATAAGTTAGGGCACACCCAAGTAGACTGCCTTAACTTAAGCCTAGAAGATATTGAGCCTCCAAGAAAACGAAGCTACACAAGTGCAGTCTTTGGATATATAGAGGAATCGGATGAAGAAGAAGACCTAGAACCCAACTACACCTCTTTAGGATGATTAGAAATCCTAGAGATCTTATCAACATATAATACAACTTGTATTGGGCTAAACCTTACTCTTGTAGCTTTAGTTAACCTGAGTAAAACAAGTTGCATAAATTTTGAGAGCCTAGAACTTACAAGTGATTAGAGATATTTTAGCAAGGAATGACAGTTATAACTTACAATGAATTTCTCCTAAGTTGTTTCTTCTCAACTAATATAGATTGGGTCTTATCAGAATGTCAAAGCTTGGGAGTACTCTTTAATATTACAGGCAAAGCTGATTGTCCATGGATCTTAGCCCAAATCTAAAAAGAGGACAATTTGAAAACATAATTTCCAAGATAAAGGACCATTTTGGTCTGCTAAAAGGATCCTAGGGCAATTTGGTCTAAAGAAGAAAATATTGCCAAGGACAACCAAGAATCTTGTGATCACAAGTGATAAAGTTCCACGCTATTTCTATTGCAAGGAGCTAGGTCATTTCAAAAGGGAATGTCCAAAGCACCCTAAACAATGATGCTCCTAGTGCCACAACATTGGGCATATCCATGTCAATTGTCCCAATAGGACTCAAAGAGAACTTGAACTTACAAGAAATGAAGTTGTACAAGCTTTAGTGATCCAGAACCTACCAGAAAATTATCAAATACTTAGAAAAAACCTAGAATATATTCATGAGAAGTAACTATAATAAAATTTCTCTTGTAATCCAAACTCAGATATATCAAATAGAATAAGTTGTTGTTCTAAAGACCGCATGCTTATGAGTGGTCAGAGTGTCACAATAAATGTGTGATGGATCTTACCCCATAGGTTCCAAAATGAAACCCCCAGTTTCTCTCGAGATGAGGACATCTCAATTTCTCTAAGGGGTTGAGGATGTAATATTTCCATGCAATTAAAAGTTAGTTGGTTAGTTCGAAAGTTAGTTAGTCAACTAATAAGTTAGTAAGGCTATTAACTAAGGACTAACTAAAGTAAAAATAACTAACATGAATAACTAACAATTTTTATTTAATTAAAAATATATTTTAAAAAATGGAGAATCATAATCCAACATTTTTCTTGGATTGACAAGGATGGTAGCCACCCTTCATGAAAGTTATAATGTGAACAAGAGTTATGAGCCATATCAATCACTACTGTTAATGTGTATAGTATGGATGGTCCAAAAATATTAGATTTTTGGATAGAAACTAGCATATTTTAGATATTCTAGATATTACTTATTGTAAATGTCCTAAAAAGATATGGAAATTTCTAGAACTCGATGTCATGTTTTTTTAAAAATTGATTTTTCAACTAGTTTTGGAGATTTAATAAAAAAAAAGAAGGATTGGCGAAATCGCGTGTACCACAATCATAGTTTACAGGTACTAAACAACACTTCGAACATGAAGAAGAAAAAGGAGGAATGTGAAAAATTTCTAAGCAAGTGTCTTGGGGTTTTACCCCCCTTTCGGAGCCAATGGAACAATTTGATTCATGATTTGAGCATTAGCTCACTGATTTTTCCAAGATCCCCTCCACAAAGAGCTCTTCTTCTCAGCCACAACCACTCTTCTCTTCTTTAGCTATAAATATGAGGCATGGGGAGGCATAAGGACGCACAAGGAGACCCCGAGAGGCTACGAGAAAGGGGTAGAAAGATACCCCAGAGATTCCGAGAAGGATAGAGAGAGAGAGAGAGAGAGAGAGAGAGAGAGAGAGAGAGAGAGAGAGAGAGAGAGAGAGAGAGAGAGAGAGAGAGAGAGAGAGAGAGAGAGAGAGAGAGAGAGAGGAGTTACCCCAAGAGGTTGCAAGGGAGAGAGTTAGCTCAATTCCCCCTATCTCGGTCTTCAACTAAGCCACCTTCTCTTCTGCTCTTCCATCTCAAAATCCATTCCTCCTTCTTATCTCTCAAATTTATTTGCAAACAATGGCCCCCAAGCGAAGAAGTTCGCGTGCGGATGGCAATCCTACAACCATCAACAAAAATTCGAGCGAGGGTACCACCACCACTACAACTACAGTACCAAATATAAATAATACATTCCTAAGTTGCTAAGCTACTTAATTTAGTTTCGCATGAGACACATTAGTCCTATGCTATGGCATAGGAGAATGGAAGGATAAATTCATCGCAAATATTCAAAAGATGGAGTTTGCGAAGTGTATGTATCAAGGGAAGTTAATTGCACCTAGTTGCATATGGCTTATTTGTTGATAGAGCAATTACAAGGAAGAATTTGTTAAGGGTTATTAATAGCATAATCATAAAAATAATGACATTAAGAATTGTGCATACAAGTGTTAGGTAAATTTTGCATAGAATCACTCTTTGATCCCAAGGGAGAGAGCGAATATGCGATGGAATTGTTATCGCGTCTATTCTTGTATTGTTTGGGAAAAATACAATTGGTTTTTTCGGTTGATTGACTAACACCCTAAATGCTTTTACATTCAACTGATTGTTGGATTGTGGTTTGGATGATTATTCCAAATGCTTGTCATTGATGGTAAATTCATGGCGTGGGTCTGTGATGACAAATTGCCATGAGGATAAAGGAATGTTTTCTTGGAAGATGATATTAGGGTTGATTGCCTTGACTGTGCTTGATTCTTAAATGAATTAATTAAGGAAATGATATTTTTCATGGGTGGATCATCTCCAAGATCACATCGCGGATTAACATGAGAAGGGCACTGCTCGATTCATGGGCCGAAAGTCGAGTGGTGAAAAGGCCAACCACCGGAATGGTGTTTCACTCCTAGGCAGCTTGTGGGTAAGGTGGAGCTCTGGACACCCTATGCTAAGTCCGTAATGGAGTTGAGGGGACTGCTATGGCCCCAACATCTATGGCATTGTAAGATCCTATTCTAGATGAAGGATGGAAATTATGGTGCCATGTGAGTTTGGATCGGGTACTTTTGTAGGGCAGAAGGGACATATAATTTCTCATGTATGGGTAGGAGATAACAGTTAACTTGAAAATAAGTTAAGGAACTTATTTGTCAAAAGGACTGCTTACTCTGTTTTCGTATCTATGCCATAAATTATGCCAACAAACCATGTTCCCTAAAAGGCTTAATTAAGGAAGCTGATTTTAAATGTCACACATTAATGTGATAGGATCTAATTAAAAAACTAAAGAGTTCCTATTGAGGGAAGTAAGTGGACAGAACCCCCAATGGGTCCAAGGATGGTCCCAAAGAACTGGGAGGCTTCACACAAGGTTTTACCGAGACGACTGACCCTTAGAAATTGTTAGGATAGAACCTCAATTCATGCCATTTTAGGGGATCGGAATGGGACTATGCCCTACGGGTAGAGAAGTTGAGCGGCGCATCCCTCTCGTTTTCCATTCTCTTTGAACCAAGTGCGGCATGGATCTGCTTTGGATTGGGTATCTCTGAGTAAAGTAGGATGTCTAGGACCTGACGCTAGAATGCTGTCAGGAGACCTTGACCACTAGGAATCCAAATTTCAAGTCGATCCCAGTGGGTTCATGGCCGTGAACATTTTGTTGCGAGGCAGACTCGAGAAACCCTAGGCAACAAATCCCGCAACATTCCATGGGAGTGCCGAGAAGTGACGCTTAGATTCGTCTCTTGATGGACTACTAAAATGTGCATGGATAGTCGAGAGGCAAGTACGTTACACTCTGTGATGTATTCCCATCTATGATCAATAGTTCTAATGTGCGCAGGGAGACTACCACTCTTGATCTTTTCATCTAAGTCCAATTTAGCTATGATGAGGACCACATTCTCTTGACAATTCTAGGGATGTTTGTTGGTATCTTGAGAGTCATTTGTTGGAGGACAGTTCTCCATTTTAGGCTCTCTAGATGGAGGGGTTTCATTGCTGCTGGAATAGTCAATATAGCGGTATTCAAAGTATCTAGATGTTGATCATGCCATAGGTGTTGAATCCTATGGTTGTAGATAGACTTTTGTGGTGGGACTGAGAGTGTGCTCACGGGACCTTAGCTAGCATCCAATGACGCCTAGCATCTGGTCTATGAACTATGGCAAAAGCTCTTGCAAGATCTACACACATATATGCAGTGTCGTGACAATGTGTGCTCATGCCTGAAAAACCCAGGCTACGAAGTTTGAATAAGAAGGTGTCACTTTTCTCTTATGTGGATCAACAACTTTTGTTTTTGTTTTTGTTTGTTCTTGGTTTTCTTTCTTAGTAATCATTTACGAGGGTGTAAGG